>NC_051280.1:20639807-20939807 GCF_015220745.1 Sebastes umbrosus | reverse complement strand
TCAGGGAGAAGGGCACAGAGGGATGGAGCTGAGAAAGAGGAAAATAACCTGGAAAGGAGGGAAGTGAAAGGTAGGGATTGGAGCAACAGAGGGAGAGATTAACCGGCCTGAAAGAGGGGGGGGGGGGGGGGGGGGAAGGGGGCCTAAATCAGAATATATAAAGCGTGAAGCAGAGGAGGATTGACAAGTGAGTGGGTAGAAGTGAAGGCTTTGGCAGAAATACACTATGAAATTGGTTGCAGAATTAGAGTGCATTTGGAGACACGATGGCGGAGAGGCCAGAAAATGAAGGGATTGTGCAAAGAGGATAAGGGAGAAGGAAGGTGGAAGACTGTTGGTGGTTACCTCTATTCACCTCAGACTGAAAAATATATCCTCTGCTATAGGCAAAACAAAACACCCACATGCATGCACTCGCTCGTTCTCTTTCACACTTGGACACACACGATGCTGATCCCTGGACCCTCGACTTCAACACTGAACCGTCACACTTTATCTCTCTGTCTGTGTCTCTCTATGACTGAAGTGAAATCAGGTCTGAAACACTGAGCGATCATTCCAGCACTGTTTATTACACCAGGACCACGCTCTGCTGCAGATGCATCCAATGAAGAGCTTGGCCAATACTGTACAGGCCCTCACCACTTGACTCATTGTTGTGTCCCCTTTTGGTAATGCTTTTATATAAACATTTCAGAGTAGAAGACTAAACCTAGACTGTGCCCTCAGCCGAGTGAAGAGCCAGTAAGCATATGGCAAGCAAACCTTTCCATCAATAGAGACAGGCAGTAACTGGCAGTAGCTGGCACATACTGTGCATTTGACTGCACTATGAACCCACTGATGTGATGTAATGCAGCATTATAGTTGTTCTGTACTTTAAATAGCCTGCTGCAGCCTCACAGTATACAGCTATGGTATGTAAGGCTCCATAAGAACATGTAGCCTAGATTTGTAATTCTTTAATAGCACTCTAAACCACCGTTTCTCAAACTTATTTTTTGGGGACCCACTTTTTAAAGATGACAAACCACGACCAAATTCACAATACCGTAGGCCCCGACTATAAATCGTGACAGGAGCAAATTTTTGTGTAAATGAACGTTTGTGACCTTTTTTACTGCCATTTCCGCATCACCTCATATCATCTTGAATAGGTAAACCATATGTTTGATAAATCACAACTTTGTTTTATGCAGGTGTTATTGAAAATATAAATAAATACTTTATAAATGAGACCAAATAAATGCATTTCGGCAGGGTTAACGGGCTCTTGTGTTTTTCCTCTCATCAGTAAAACAAACAGAAGGAACGCTTGCCTTTCATATTAGATTCAATGTTATAAATTTGCTACAATTATCAGATTAATACGAACATTTGGGCTCCTTCATGTGGCCAAAAGGTGTACTGCAGATATAACCATCTGTGGACCCGACCCAGTCTTTGGGAACGATTGCTCTATACCATAAACAGGCAGTCCAGTGATTTAGTATTGCACACCCATGACGTCTGGGGACTCATGAGACACAGACTAATAAAAGAAGAGTAAAAACTGAAGCAGCAGAGGCCGACATATCCTGACTTTTAGTGCTTTGTACATGTCAAACTAAGATCCTACACTTCCCATAATGCAACTGGACATCATCTTTTGTTACGCCCTCGCTACCACGTCTTTCAACACATTCTTACTACCAACACAATTACCACCACTCGGCCAGTGCCACTCAGCATCGGACACCGACGCACAGGTTACCCCTCTTGCGTTACCTTTGGACGTGTCAATACACGCTGAATTAAATGCATAGTGTCCTTTCAAAATAAACTTCTGTTTTCACAGAAAGTTTAGGCAACACAACCACTTACTTAGGGTTAGGAAACGGTCGTGGTTGACGTTAACTTCAGTGACTAATGACTCACGGGACTGACGATACTAATGAGGACAAGTCACGTGACTAACGACGGAAGTGACAAAATAAGTCAACGTCGGTACGCCGGTATGCCGGTAGGCTATTTGACCGGGTTGGTTTGAAATGCCGGCTTTCTGCTGTAAACCTGACTATAAATCTGAATTCTCCAAGCTCAAGCCGAGATAACCCCGATGACATCACTGTGACTTCCTGAGGGTGATTTATTTAAATGTGACAAAGATCCCTCCAGAGCCACAGAGGATATTATAAGACCAGGAAAACTGACTATAACATTCAAAATTGGAGCGGTACCAAACAACTTTCAAAATTATTATATGTACCGTGTGCAATATTTGATCTTAAATTGTTTTATTTGTTAATCTTGCCTTGATTTACTGATCATCCCATGACCTCATATTCGTTTGCTTTTTCTGTTTTTGTTTCTCAATTGCTTTTTGCTCACTGTTCTTATAATATGAAAAATTGTCATAAATAAAAAGTAAAAAAAAACACGATATTTACCATCAACCTCTGTAACTATGACTACAAGCGTGTGTGTGTGTGTGTGTGTGTGTGTGTGTGAGCACCAGTGTATTCACATTCAAGTGTGTGAAACGCCTGTGTCCTATCAGGCTATTACAACTGACAGAGACAAATAAAAAAGGTGTTATCCTTTTAGATTCCTTGATGTTTGTGTAGTCAGTGAGTGTTTGTGTACTAGGGGTTCATAATAAGTGTTGTGATGTGTGCAGTGATGCGCGGCCCGCTCTTCGTCTGTGCGGGACATCTGATAATAAGCCAATCACCGCGGCAGATGGAGAGGGGTGAGTGATGAGAGCTCCATCTCCCAGCGGAGAGCGCGACTGAGAGGGATAGATGATGTGTTCTGATGAAGGCCGGGCCGCTTTCTCTCTGGCATGACCACCTAACACCTGAGACCAGGGCCACGGCAACACAGCGAGCCACAGCTGATGTAGGCCTCATTGTTATAGAGAGCACATACACACTGAATCATTGTCTTGGCAAAGTAAAAAAAACAACAGTTTGTTTTATAATGCGTCATATCTGCAGAAAGGTTGATTCTGTTTACTTTCACAGTGGACACCAATTATCTTGTGATATATTAACAAATGAACACGCACTTGGTCAAGCATCATGGCATTTCATGCATACAGAAGAGAAAGCGTTGATAAATGAGGCTCAGGTTTGCATTAATCACTGCACTCTAACTGCTCTGAGAGAATAAATGGTAATCTTATTTCGTTTTGGCACCTGGCGTGGGACTCCTACGCACAGCTGAAATGGAAACAGTCTTGGACTATTATTACGAGGCATTGATCACCCTCTTATCACCAGCTGCAGGTCCACACAAACAGAAATGCACGATCAAGCAGATGTTTCATTATACATACAGTACACAAGCAGCCTGTCACACGTCTCCCTCCTGTATTGATCCCATATTGATTGTTATTTTTCTCTGCAGTTCTATGTTGAACTGGGCTGTATATCTGGCTCCCTGGATTACTGTAAATGCCAAATAGGCATAGATAAAAGCACAACTCCAGAGCACTAAAGAGGCAAAAAAAAATACATGAATAATCACCAACATTTCTAGGTAATCTGCGATGGCACTACAGGGTCACAATCATGCAAATAACCCAGTGAGTATGAATCAAAGGAGGTGGCTTCTCATCTATGCAACCATTCACACATGCAAAAGAATATATCCAGCTGGACAGGGGGTGAACATTTGGCTGAAAGCATCCTTTTCGCCCAAATGTTCAAAAATGATTGCTAGTTCTGTTTTTTTTTTTTTTTTTTAGAAAGAATAATCATCACTGCACACAAATAAGCACAGGCATGTACAACGTGCACACACACACTCAACAGACAGGCAATAAGAACTCTGCCGTCAGGTGCCAGCAAACACTCGGTGGGCTCAACAATCACATATGTGAGCCTGCATGGGAAATCAGAGTGCCTGCAGTGGCGAGATAAACAAAAAGCAAGGCTTGGCCTTTTGTCTCTCTGTGTGTGTGTGTGTGTGTGTGTGTGTGTGTGTGTGTGTCTGAATTTGTGCTCATGCCTTCCAGGACCATACAAGCCTGAAGGAGACCAGAGGGCACAGTTCAGTTCAATAATCGTATACTTAGAGCCATATTTCCCCCCGTAGTTCTTCTATCTCCTGCTTCTCCTCTGGCCGCCTCATTTCACAGCCCATAAATACAAACTGAGACCAGTGATGAAGCAGCAAAAGGAAAAAAACATCCTATCAGGGCACGCACCGACGCATCTGTTTTGTATTCTTGTTAGCCTGTCATAATGTGAGCTCTGTTGCTTAACAACTAAATATCTGACAGGACTGGTAGTGCACCAGCAAGTGTTTGGATTACTAACATTTCTTGTTTTTTTGTAAGGTTAAAGGCAGGGTCAGTAATCTTGAGAAACGAGCAAGAGTACACTAGATTTTAAAGCCCAGAGCCCAGTGTTGCCAACTCTTTTGCAATGAAAGTAGCTAGCAGCACTAGCTCAAAAAGTCCCTAAATTTAGTGAGAAAGTCGCCAAGTCAGGCCTCCCTCCAAAGCCACTCCCTCACAATTATCATTACAAACAGAAACAGTGCACGAAGACAGGCAGGTAGCCCATCTAATCATTACATTCGGGCCACATGAAACGGGCTTATTACAGTCCTGCAACAACCACAGATAACAGATTTTTTCCCTTTTTTTGTCAGAGCATTTGATTTTGTGATTGCTGACGGGATGAAAAGAGAATTTCAACAAATATAACAAAAATTGTATTCTTTAAACTCAGACTGTTACATTTGCAGAGGAGTTGGGGGTTCCTGTTAGTTGTTCTTTGCATACCAACAGATGCGTCCTTATCCCTCTTTTACTTCCAACTTCTGTCAACCCAGCATCTCCTTTCATGATGGGGAATATAATCATAAAAAGTAAAAAAAAGAAGAAGCAAGCTTTGAACTTTTGGGTCCACTTTGAAAGTAAATGCTCCTCATGTATGTCAAGAGAGAGTCAGAGAGAAGGAGTGTATGTGGGAGAGAGATGCACAAAGATGGAGATGGAGAAAGCGTGTGTGTGTGTGTGTGTGTGTGTGTGTGTGTGTGTGTTTTATCTTCTTCTGCTTTGATCTCACTCGCTATTATCCACTTTCGCCTGCGGTCAAGTGTGCAGCTGTCATGGCTCCCCATGAAACAAGGAGGCAGACAGAAAGGGGGGGTTCCTGTTGAGTGAGGGCTGTGATGGGTCCTCAAGTCTCTCCACTGTCAATGCACACGACGCAGCTTATGTAAGCAAGAGGCGATGGAGGAGGGAGGGAAACGCACAAGACAATGAGCAGAGAAAAGAGAAAGAAGGGGAAGAGGAAAAAGTGTCAGGCAGGCAGAGAGGCAGAGAAAGAAAGAGAGGAGGGCTGTCATCATAAAGAGTCTGACTCATTCCTACTGTTCTGGATATAGCACTGAGCTGAGAGGCATGTACGACAGCTCGAGAACAATTACATTCCTTCAAACCGGGATTAGTCTCATAATATCTGAGAGAACGGGCCGGTCCTTACAAAACTACACAGAGTAAGAACTCAATTTCCACAGAAACTGCCACCACATTATGTCTAGTTGTAAGTCATTTCATTCCTCAATATAAAATTGAGCCATTCATTCTGAGTGGAGTCACATTTCAATCACATTTTGCTTGAAAAAAGGGAATTATCTTTCTGCATAACTGTGTTGCAGCACTTAAATGTTTAGGAAGATGATAATATTGCATCTTTACTGTTTAGATATTGAGGTTTTTGCTTTATGCTTCGTGTGTGAACACCTCCTAGCACCAGCATCGGTCAGATATATGATTCATTTTCTCCCCCATTGTGTCCGTAGCTATCCGCAGAGGCAGTTAAGGGCCTCCGCTTGGCATGTTCTCCCTCTGTAAGTGCCTCCAGAAAGGACTGGCTGTGAATGCTGCAGTCAAATAGCTGTAATTATCTACAATCAGTTGACAACCAGGGGCCGGCTGAAAGGCTGCTTGCACACAAACACGGCGGAGGGAGAGAGGCGGCGAGGGGGCGCGGAGGGTAAAATGTCTCTTGGAAAAGAAAAGAAAATGGTGGCGATGTTGGTTTCGAAATAAGCCGGCAAGGTTGTGAAGAACACGTTATAATGTTGAGATCACAAATGAAAGCTGCAGCAGATGTGAATACTAATCAGAGTGGAAAATGACAACAGGACTGACTTGTGTCTCTAAAGCCTTCTGTCTCCGATAAAACCTAATTTTTCTCTCCAAAAACACCATTGTTACCAGAAGTTGTTGTTTTAAAGGAACTGTATGTAAATTTTCACATGTATAAAAAAAAAATTTAATTGCCAATGTGTGAACAGGTTGTAATCTAACCAAAAAAATGAGACCTTCCGTGACTTTCTGGGTTTCCTCTATCAGCCTGTAGACTGCTTTTTATGTGAAGAATGTGGGCCGTTTTTTTCCGGGAAATCCAACAGATGTGACGTTCTGCACGCTCATGAATGCCTTTATTTTCAGCTCCGCTTCCGGGCTAACAGTATGCAACCATAGCTAACGTTCCGTTAGAAATGGAGTCCGCTAACGCCAACAAATGACCGGCCTCCACCACAACTCAGACTCCAACACAAACTCCACGGAAGCACAAAAAAATAAATAAAAATGATATCTCGTAAAGCCCGTCTTGCAAAACAGGAATGTGACCGACGTCAGAGGAAAACTAGTGTTGCAGGAGTGGCGTAGGTCATTTTGGAGAATAGCGGAGCCAGTGCGAAGAGTGTGAGTGCACGTGAGAAGTGAGTAGTGAAGCAAGAGAGAAAGAGAGTGACGGCGAAACAAGCAAGCAGTGGAGCAGAAGAGAGTTAGTTTAGCTTTGAGAATATCAGGTGAGTCACGCTGGACACCCCTGATTTGCATATAGTAGCCTAGACGTCAACTCTATTCAAATGAGGAGTGGATGATGTGATGGTTTGTGTCTCGAATCGCGCCGCCACGCTACCAGAATGCATTGCACGGCTGCTTACATGACAATGAATGGGAATCGTGGAAAAGACGGAGACTGTGGACATGTACCATCACTGTTTTGACTGATGCTCGCTCGCATCTACATAGTGCGAGCACAAGCGCGAGAAACAGGTCGCTGACTGTCGTTGACTTAATTCCTACATTCCTACATCTAGCCCCTTTAAAGGAACAACACAACATTTTACACAACCTACTTCTATCATTTACTTTGATACATTCTTACCTAAACTGCTTTTTACTCCTATTTTGTCACACTTTCCCTCCTGCCACTTACAGCATGTTGCCCATAAAGCCTTTGAAGGTAATATTCCTAATGCACAGTTTGAACGCTGCTACTGATGGCTCAGACGGCAGAGACACTAAGTGCATGTACTGTAGGCTCCTTGATGAGGCAGAGAAGAAGGCTGATGGATGAGTAAGAGGAGGGTTTAGGATGTTGCCATGCAGCAGTCATTCCTCTTAGCAGCCATAAGAGCAAAAGAGGGGCACCTCTTCTACAAGAGAGATAATTAGGTAAATGTCTGAATGCTGAATGTCAGAGGATAAGAGAGCACAAACAGCAAGCACAGAAGCTTGGGATAATCAGCTCTGTATGTTTTTGATATCAAATATATACACGTCTTGTGTGCTTGTAGCTGACAGGAGTGGTGTTCTTTATCAGAGCTTACATCAAATAGTCCCCCAAAACAAAACTAAAATCCCCCATCCTCCTTTTGTCCATCTTCCTGTCTCACTCTGTATGCAAATGAAAGCGTGATTAGCAGTTTCACAAGTCCTAATGAGTTTAAGACACTGAAATGAGTTATTGATTATGTGCGTACAACTGGGGCTACAACTAACGATTATTTTCATTGTTGATTAATCTGTTGATTATTTTCTCGATTAATCGATTAGTTGTTGGTCTATAAAATGTCAGAAAATGGTGAAAAATGTTGATCAGTGTTTTGTCAAAGCCCAAGATGATGTCCTCAAATGTCTTGTTTTGTCCACAACTCAAAGATATTCAGTTTACTCATAAAGAAACCAGAAAATATTCACAATTAAAGCTGCAGTGGGTAGAAATCGAATAAATATGATTTAAAAAAAGTTATTTTTATAAAACAGTCACTATATCCTGACAGTAGTGCATGAGACAGGTAATCTGAAAAAGATCATGTGCCTCTGTGTTCTCCGGTGCTCCTAATGGCATCTGCAAGATTTCACTGACCGAACAACCGATCAAACGGTCAAACTAGGCTGCGCTGATCAAATATGAATCAATATTCCATTACTGTAATGCCTATTTCTCACCTCAAATGTTTGCAGGAACATCTTGTAGTGTACTGATTAGCTGTAAAATGAGAAAGTTTGTGACCCGGCAGCCATGTTGAGAACAGTTGAGGAAATACCAAGCACCGCCCACTAGCCGGAGCACAGCCAATAGAAACACTCTCTCTCTGAAATGACCTGTGATTGGCCAAAGTCTCCCGTCACCGGCTAGATTTTTTTAAAGCCTGAAACAGAGCCATGAAGAGGTGCAGAAGTCTAGTTTTCTCTCAGAACACTTGAAATACAATATGCTGAAAGGATATTGAATTTTTGCACAATGATGCCAAAAATATACTGCCTACCCCGACTTTAAGAGGCTGGAGTCAGAGAATTTTGACTTTTTTTCTTTAAAGAAATGACTCAAACCAATTGAGCAATTATCAAAACAGTTGCTGATTAATTCAATAGTTGAAAACTAATCGATTAATCGTTGCAGCTCTACGTACATCTAACATGCAATAACGTGCATTGAGAAGGGGAGGCTGAAGACATCAATGAAGATAAAAAGCTTCTCATAATCTGTGATATGACGTGATCAAAGCTCAAAATTGCACATGTCCAGACTCACGCGGTCATCGCCTAACAGCAATAATATATCACACTCTTCCTCGGTGCAGGAGGTTGCACATTACTCGTCTCCCACAGGCATACGCGCTCCTGGCCGGAGCATTAAGGGCTGTGACAGAAGCTGTGAGGCATTGGCCTGGAACCGCCGCTTTGGAGCACGCTGAAAGGCTGAACAGCCTCAGATGAATAGATGGTAATTAATACACATAGCACCCGGGAGACCGCAGTACAATCTCAGGGCAAATTACACTATCAATAAACTGGCCTGTAGACACAATTAGAGACAGAGAGTAGGGGAGAAAACTGTACATATTAGGGCCAAGCAACTCTCAGGTGTTTGACTGTGAAAGTGAAGTTTAATAAAGAGACACTCGGTCATGCCTCCCTAGAGAAACAAACATAAAAGAAACCAGTTTTAAAAGGTGAAAAGGAAGGACAGATAATGTAAAGCTATCATAACACCAAAGTTACATAAAATAGACAATGGGCTCTGTAGCAAGGTGGTGATAACGTTGAACTTAATGCTCACAATCAAACACTATCAATTGGATTTCCAGTGCCTTTTAAGAAATCCAATATCTCTAACCAATTACTCTTCTCTCTTCTTTGCTTCTCATCTCTCCTCTCCTGCGAGCTCGTCCCATAATGATGAAACAAGGCTTCAAGATACTTGGAGAAAAAGATCAATGGGGGGGGATGCATAGCCTGCACATGATGAAAATCTTTCACCTAATCTTCTTCGCAGAGCTCACTGTGCAACAGTCACGATCCACTCGGCAATGTCCCAGCATTCCTCTGGGTCAGCATCTCACTCTCTCTCAGACGCATGTCTCTGGACGTTACACCTCCGCTTCCCCCTCCAGCGATGGGGAAATGAAGGACACTTTATCACATTGTTTGGACATTTGAACATCTATCTGCCTGAGGGGCATGGTCCGGATTACAGCAGAGCGCCCCCCCCGAGTGAACTCAACTCATGATCCGGTCAGTTACATGTTGTGGTCTCTAAGAGATCAAAGGCCGAGCAAGCTGCCTGAAGAGATACAGAGAAACACCGGAGTCCCACAGTGACTCCAAGAGGACTTGAAGGCTTTGGTTGGAGATTCAAAGTGAAGGGCGAGCGGCACCGAGACATATGACTGAATCCTTGTGGATCTAGTGTCATTCCTCTTCAAATACAGGTTTTACACTGTCAGCACATCTGAGAGGGAGGATGTTTAACACACAGGCCGATGTATCTGTGCTGAAGGGCAGACAGGTTATCCTGTGAGGCTGAGGGTTGCTAGTTCAGTCAAACTGCCTTACTCTCATGGTGGCAGCCGCTTGTTTTGGCCATATAGTTTATACAAAATAGCATATAGGGACAAAGGTAATGAGGCAATAAGAATGCCATAATAAATAAAAATGAGAGTAAAAGCAGTTTAAAGTTTGGTTTTGAGGGGAAATAAAAGGTTATTGTACGCATAAATTATAAAGTCTACAAGGGGAGGTGTACTGCTGGGTCAGCATAGCGAGCACAAAAGCATGTGTCAGTGTGTGTAGACACAAGATAGCCTCACGGCAGTTTGTGAAATAGTCACGAAATTGCATCAGATTGCAGATGCATTAGATTCGTTTACATAGACACGAATTTCACTTTTTTTTGGTGACGCTCAGCACGACTGTCAACAACACGTGTCACTTTCCGCTCTTTTCAAAATAAAACTACTTCGTTAGGTTTAGGAATAAATCGACTTGGTTAGGCTTAGGCAACAAAACTACTTAGTTACGTTTAGGAGAAGATCGACTTGGTGGTTTAAGCAACAAAACTACTTAGTTACGTTTAGGAGAAGATCGACTTGGTGGTTTAGGCAACAAAACTACTTAGTTAGGTTTAGGAGAAGATCGACTTGGTGGTTTAGGCAACAAAACTACTTAATTAGGTTTAGGAGAAGATCGACTTGGTTAGGTTTAGGCAACAAAACTACTTAATTAGGTTTAGGAATAAATCGACTTGGTTTGGCTTAGGCAACAAAACTACTTAGTTAGGTTTAGGGGAAGATCGTGTGGTGGTTTAGGCAACAAAACTACTTAGTTAGGTTTACGAGAAGATCGACTTGGTGGTTTAGGCAACAAAACTACTTAGTTAGGTTTACGAGAAGATCGACTTGGTGGTTTAGGCAACAAAACTACTTAGTTAGGTTTAGGAAAAGGTTGTGGTTTGGTTTTAAAATAACACCGGAAGTGCCGTTACTTATGTACGGAAGTTCTGTGACAAAAACTACTTAGTTAGCTTTACAAAGAGATCATGGTTTGGGTTAAAATAACTCTGGAAGTGCCGTAATTTAAGTACGTAACTTACGTGGCAAATAAATCAAGTTTGACTTGTGATTTCACACTGGACACGAACACCGGTCTCCTGGGCGAAAGTTCTGTGTTTTTTGACCCACCCATCCACCCGACCTCATTCGCCATTCTTTATACTTGCCAGTTCACAATTACGTGGATCACATACAAATTAATTTCATACTGACCATTACAAAAAAAAAATAATCTGTGTCTATGAAAACGAATCAATACTTTCGATTTTGGCACTATTTCACCAACTGCTGTGCAACTGGGCTGGTAGACAGAACTCACAACATCCACACACAAGCCAAAGGCATAATTTATGCTAAACACTTTTTTACCAATGTATATTATGCAAAAACACTGTAGTGAAAATAAACTGTATTCCATACAGTATATTCCTCATTTGGACATACAACCGACAGTATGTGTCATCTGTATGTGAATAATTTGAATTAGAAGTGCTGACGCTGCTCAAAAGAGGGTTGTTTGTTTCGATGAAGCACAGCACTCCAGTAAGAGCTGATGGCTGTATCATTAAATAACAGGATTTCTGGAAAGATCCAGAGAGGATAAATCATTTTCTACTTCTGCAGCTTCATCTCCATCTCTACCGGTGTCCATTTATCCACCATGCCAACCCAGTTCTAGTTTCTTCTAACTTCATCTCCACTGTTTATGAACATGCTTCAATTCTTGCACAGTGTTCATTTTGATAAGGTGTGAAACATCCAGAGCTGTTTTTTTAAAGAGGACCTATTATGCTCAGTTTTAGGTGCATACTTTTGGGTTTATAGTAGAACATGTCCACATGTTTTAATGTTAAAAAAAAACACTTTATTTTTCTCATACTGGCCAAAAAGCTCAGTCTGCTTTGATTGGCCAGCTGGCCCACTAAGCTGGCCCACTAAACCAAACCAAAATCTTCGGACTCTGCTCCAGCTTCACTTTAACTACCTTTGTTTGAGGGCGTGCCAAACTAGCCGCTAGGCAGGTATTGTGCAAATGTGGTGACATCACCACGTTACGGAAGAAAAGGCGTGACTTCAATCAAGGTGTTTCAGGCAGTTCAGGAGCAGTGTTTCTGTGGGGGAGAGTAACTCCCTTTAGCGTGGACTTTGGGCTTTGCAACTTTGCAGACCTTTTACATGCACAAAAAACTATCTAACACACTAAAGGAAAGGGAAAAAGCACAAAAGCATAATAAGTCCTCTTTAAGTTTTATGGCACAAGTCCAAGACAAGTCTTTGACTGTCAGAACAAGTGTCATATCTGAAATTCTTCAGGACAACTCCAAGTTAAGTCACAAGTCTTTTGCAAATTGCAAGTCAAGATGCAACATGTGGCATTAAAATGACACGTGTTTTGAGCATTTTTCTTTCAAAGCTGTGTTAATACTTTTACAAAAATAACCGCAAATCAAGACCCACTAGCTTTTCCTGCAGCTTTCAAGGTTGTAGAAAAATGTTTTATTGAATTGCTATTTCCAAGGTCAAGAATGAGCTTTCATGCTTAAATTGAAAACCGACATGAATGAGAAGTGTTAAAGAAATAGAATAAAATCATACGCTACGCTTTCATGTCAATAGATCCCTCTGCATGACAAAAGAGGAAAACCTTGAAGACAGTGTGATATGACTGAGCGCCTCTGAAAAGGCTTTGTAGACCTTGAGTTGTGAAACTTTGCAAGATCAAGAAAGAACTCGAGTGCTTATGTGTAAATAACCTTTTTGGCTACGTAGTTGACACAAAGTCCTGTCAAGGCAAAAGGCCTAATGGTTAAATATGCAAGGTATGTGGACATGCAAGGTTTGACTGTTTGACTCAATGTTATTTTTCTATTGATTTTACCACATGAATGTGTTCATCTTCTAATCTCAAGTTAAGGTCTTCAAGTGGCGTTTCTAGACCGTTTCAAATGGTTGGGGCTACATGTAATTTTAGGGGTATCAAATATATAAAGCATAACTATCACATACCACCACCCCCAAAAGATTAACGTAAAGTTGTCTTCAAGTATTCAAGGTAACCTGCAGTGAGTAATTTATATACAATTGGTTATCTTGTGGGTGAAATATTCCTTTAACATACATTTTATTAATCACTGCCCATGAATAATTACAGTTTCCCCTCTCTGGGGACGAATGTGGGGTGGAAAATGTACGAAAATATTTGCCACAGTTGGTGGGGCCAGAGGGAGATCCAGGCTTAATATTATGGGGGCCCCTTTAGAACCGCCATTGTGCACCCGATTTGACTATTATTAGGCCATTAAATAGGTGTTATCAGTCACTATAAGGCCTACTACGCCTACTACGTTGTAAAAGTGAAATTTAAAAACAACACATTCTAAAGCCTCGTCAACACTGGGAACTTCAAGAGTGCGTGGCGGCTGCGTTACCTGTTGTTTTTTATTTCGGTGTCCGTGTTAACAGATTAGAGCACCACACTGCCCGCGTGGACAGAATTCCTTCATTCGTTAACACACAGCTTTTATTTTGAAATTTGTGCCGGACGATGTTGTAGAACATGCAGTGACTTGGAAAACATTGTGTTTTGGGTCACAATAACTACAAACACAAAGACAACTACATTGTTGGTTTCACACAGGATGCGAACTCCAGTCTCCTGGGTGAAACCCTTTCTCCCTTATGGAGTTTCACCCTGTCTATACAACAGATCCTGACTTCCGCTTCTGCTCTGATGATAAAACCAAGTAGCGGGTGTAGTAGGCCCCTACCGACCCACATCTATGGGACTTATAGCGACTGATAGCGCCTATTTAATAGCCTGACAACAGTCTAATCGGCATGCAACATTGCAGGCAAATCCAGTCTCAGAACAGACTAAGTGAAAGTGAAGTCCTCACTTTTGTGACTTAAAGGGTTCAGTATGCTTCAAATGACTTAGTTTGTACAAAGTGTGATCTGAACATGTCTAAAAGGCAAAAGTGTTTATGTATGCTGCAAATGGCCACACTCGAAGGTGGAGGTTAAAAGCCTGCCGTTATGGAGAGGGGTGAGATGCGATGAATTGTACAACTGGGAATAAATCGGTGCACAATTTTTCTTCAAAAGCTTTCATGGTGTTGAACTCAGCTGTACACATGAAAAGGAGTTGAAAGAAGTTCAGATCCTGCATACTTCCTCACCTCTGACTGTCGGGTTGTATGTTTCAGAAAAATGGCTGGACGCAGCCCTCCTGACTTCGGAAAGATGTAAGGTGAGGAAGTTTTTGACACTTAATACGATCGGCGAAGCGTTTTGTTTGAAGGATACAGAGGCTTTAAGTCTGACTCATGTCAAAGTCTCATGTCTACAGCTCTGGACACATCATCAGTCAGCTTTATACAGACACATCAGCTCTTCCTTTACAATGACTGAAAAACACAATAATTAAACCCAATATGAATTAAAATCCCTGTAAATCATTCAAGCCTGTGAGTTTGAGACAGACTAAACGTTGCACGCTCCACCATACTCCTCTGTGAACGAGGGCATAGAGCAGCTCCCACTGGGTGCTGGACGGTCAGTGTGTCCTCTGAGCACAGTCCCCAATATGTAAGGACAAAGCAGGGACAAAAAGCTTCACCCGGCTCGGATCTCTCCAGTGACTGAATCTGGAACGTAGATGTCCGCGAGCAATGTTTGCTCATCTTATTGGGTACGACGTGTCCACACGGGGTTTGTGTTGCCCTTCAAACGTTCTTTAAGACTTTGGCCCAAACTTGGCAGAGTTTCACTTTTTTATCTCAACACATGCTGAGAATAAAACAGGAGCTCAGATTACTTATTGACATTAAGGAAGAAATCTGAAGGCTCAGTTTAATGTTGGAGGACTTAATTAATTTATCCAAATCAAATGTGCTTTTCAATTAGAACGGTTCCCTCAGATGATGCTCTCTAACTAGTGATGAAGCTGTGTCCTTGGGATTACAGTGTAAACACTGACAAATCAGTGGGGTGAGAGTGTGCACTTGGTCAATTAAGTCTGCAGACAAGCTCATTACAAGCAAGAATAACACTAAATGAACACATGATGCCACTGAAATATTCAGTGTGTGTTCTGTATACTGGATGAGAGCCTAAAACACATCATGTACGCATAAATGCACAACATATTGTACACGTTGTAGATAATAAACAGCTTAAATCTGCTAAGGGTTGGTTTTGATTTTAGCACTTACAGGCACTTCTATTTGTTTCCAAACAATATGAACTTAAAGGTGCTAAATTTGAAACTCAGAGCATTAATATAGCAGCAAAAAAACATTTGCTATGTAAAGATATAGAAGAGTAATGTCTACCTGAGTAGAGAATGAAGTCGCTCTCCCTGTGTGTGTGTGTTGTAATCTGAGCGTCTCTGTGCTTTGTTTACATCTGCATGTTAGTGCATGTGAGTCCCTGCAAGTCCCTGCGTGTGTGCCCCACCGTCGAGCTAATCGTCGCCGCTCTGCACTCATACGGCAGTTACTGTTGATAACGCCATCCCGACCCACGGCGTCGTCACGGAAGCATTATGCCCACAGTCTGGTTCCCTCTCAGGTAATCACTGTTAGCTCTGTCAGTGTTGCCGTTGTTTGCACCGTTGTAGCTGCGAGCCGCCGGCTGGTCGTGTCTAGAAGGTAACCCACAATTTGGGAAACTCTTGTGAGATGGTTAAAGATAGGCATTGACCTCAAATATTTAAGGTAAGGATAGGCCGTCGAACAGCAAGTCTTGTAAGATTTTTTGCAGGTTTTTGCAATTTGCGGGTTACCTTCTAGACTCAACCCCTCCGGCTCAGCCGCCGTCGCCATGTTGAGAGCCGTTTCGAGGCAAATCCCTCAATCATAGACATGCTCTGAATTTCACATTTAGCACCTTTAAGTTGAAGGTGGGATGTGTTGAGGTCAACTGCATACTGACTTACAAAGTATGGCGGCATGGAGGACATAGGCTACTGTAGGCTATGTTTATAGGCTACTGTGTTTTGAAAAATTTGTATGAAAAAAGAGGTTGAAAGAATATAAAATTTGCAATTTTGTATTGAAAATGGAGATTCAACCTTACCAACTGATGGGTTAAGATGGAATATTGAATTTTGTAAAATGTATTTTTAAAAGTTGGTTGCAATGTTGTTCAATCAAAGTAACATTTTTTGTGATAAGACTAAGAATCTACAGCCACACTAGCAGCTCTGTCGGGCTGTAGGCCTACACAGGCACAGCAGTGCTTTGAGCTAAATGCTAACATCAGAATGCTAACATGCTAAAGTTTACCATGTTCACCATTTTAGTTTGGTGTGTTGGGGCTAATTAGTACTAAACACAAAGTAGAGTTTTTGCACGTATTTGGTCATAAATCAAAGTATTGGACCAATTAAACTCTTGACCTGATGACGGTGCAGGATGAGAAATTAGAGAATCACCAGTTGTTATATTCATCCTGAGGGGAACATAAATGTCTGAACCAAATTTCATGGCAATCTGTCCAATAGTTGTTGAGATATTTCAGTCTGGACCAAAGTGGCTGGCCGCCCAATTTTGATGAAAAAAAGCACCACAACTGACAGAGATTGGTTGTGTCAGTTTTGGGACATGATGTCATATGATGGAGCTCATTTGAGACCCCGGCCTTCCCTTAGTCAGTCTACCCACGGCAAAAGGTTACAGAGCTTATGTCCACTTCAAAGTGATGACTGATGGGTATAGCAATGTGTGATTCAGCTGGAATTGGGCCGAGTCCCAGCAAAGGTATGAGTCATCAACATCGCCACAAGTCTGTTTACCAACACTTCCTCTCTCCTCCCACATAAAGGTGGCCTGCAACCACCTCACCCTGATATAACCCAATCATCTTTACATCTGTTTACACTGCCTCTTGTTAGCGGCCTCCATCACACACACATACGCACCCACTACCGCACGCACGCACACACAGTATGAGAATAATAATGCCCTAATGCAATAATGCACTAAGGAAACATAGATTATACTTTGATTGACAACATGGTCATATGTGTTTTCAGTGTTTGATGTAGAAGGTGCGTCTGATGGTCAGCTCATAAAAAGGAGATGTGTCAGTGCTTCTGTTAACCTGCATGACAGCTAGTCTGTCTGAGGACTACAGACTTCATTAGTGGAGCAAAGCCGCCTGAGACTCTATCTTTCAAGTACAGTGGCGCTCTCTGCTGGTGACATATAGAAAGAGTATCTATATAATGTCCACAGTTTCAGACAAAAAGTGGGAAAGCATCCTTAAAATAAAAATCTCTACCATACACAACTATATTTGTTCTTCCTGTCGGTTTTCAAAACACAAACACAAAAGCAGTTTTTACAGCTGGAGTTGCCTAGTTGCTCAAAATACCAAATAAGATAACATTTTTCTAAGATTTTTCCAAAGTGGCTCAGTTTTCCTGAGACTTGGTATAAGGTGTGGCCTTCCCCTCTCAGCCCTCTCGTGGGATTTGACAGCTGTATGGCACATGTTAATGTCAACCCTCCCTCAGTCAACACCTCTGACTGACACTCATTTCTTTTTGTTTTTTCATTCTCCGCCACCTGTGCTTGGCTGTCAGACAGCTCAGAGTGTGACTCTGCTGCCATCTCTGCCGAGGAACAACAGGCTCTGTGACAAAAGGCTCGCCGACGCTGCCCGGGGAGGACCCTAAATGTCGAGGCAGGTAGGTCTTTATTTCAATCAGGGTCAAAGGTTATAGGCTTCATCACAGTGGAGAGGTTAGCCAGGAGGTATAATGGTAACATCAGCCCTTATATGCTGTGTGTGTATCCATCTGTCTTTCCAGTGGCTTTGCTTCATCTATTTATAGGGCTGCTAGGACATTAGCTCAATGTCCGAGTAGAAATGTCATGCAAGACATAAGGGCCTCGCAGCACTCATCTGTAAATGTGAAGGTCAAGAAACAGCTTTGATTTTGTTCATAAACTAAAGAAGTTGACCTTTCATCATTTTGTGCAGCCAATGTGGAACGCTGATGAGACAATGGGAATAACTTTAACAAAGTGAAGAATACTGATAAGAACAGCTGTAAAGACATTGTGATGCATCGAATCATCCTGTTTCTGGAAGGAGCTGGCATGAAAAGTATTTCTGGTCTAAAATCCGCTGAATCATTTTTTTAAATGAACTCAGTTTTGAGCCAAGTCCATCTTCTTCCCTCTCTTTCTCTCGGGGGAAGGGATGGAAGAAAGCTATGAGACATTTGAAGAGGAGTTAGGGCCACCAAGAGCAGATCCTCCTCCACAGAAGCCTGTTCGACAGATCCGCAGACCAGGTGGCGACACACACAAACACACACAAACACACACATACAGAAGCTGTAATGCCTGCACATAAAAGCCTTCATCCATTGTACATATATTGTACACCTCTATAAATACTTGGGAGCAGCAGCATAGGGAGCTGCTGAAATTTGACTCTGTGTCAAAGGCAACACAGTGATTATGCTGAATGGATGGTGGGTGTAATAACACTCTCTCCAAACACATACAGAGTCCTACTTGTGAGGCAGAGCTCTTAATTAAAAGTCTAAAAAGACCATGTGGGAGAAAGTATTTTTATTTGCCAACACTTTGGTCCAGACTAAAATCATTTTGTACAGTCAGTTAAAATCCCCAGAGGATGAATCCTAATGACTTTTGGTGGTTCCGAGTTTTTATAATGCCAATTTAATTTGCTGAATACTTTAAAAGATCCAGTGTGTAGGATTTGGTGGCATTAAGTGGTGTGGTTGCAGATTGCAACCAACTGAATACCCCTCCGCTCACTCCTTCCTTTCCAAGACTGCGGTAACGTGAGGCGCCAAGTGCAAAACCGTGGTAACATCGTTCGACTCGTTCAGAAGCCATCCTTAACATAATGACACTACTTTAGGAGCAACGGAAGGTTTTGAACTCTGCAACGTTACTGTAGTTTCAGAAGAGTGTCGGAGAACTACTGTGGCCTTCAGGTAACGTGTCTAGAAGGGAATCTGCGAGTTGAGGAAACTCTTGCGAGATGGTTAGGCATTGATCTCGAATTGTCAAGATTAGAATAGGTCTATACACAGTACATATATAGCGAGTCTTGTGAGAGTTTTGGCAGATTTCAGATCCGATTTCACAATTTGCGGGTTACCTTATAGACACGACCTCTCTCTAGAGCCAGTGTTTGGTTTGTCCGTTCTTGGCTACTGTAGAAACATGGTGGAGCAACATGACAGACTCCGTGAAGAGGACCCGCTCCCTATGTAGATATGAAGGGTTCATTCTAAGCAACGAAAACAGAACGATTCTTAGTTTCAGGTGATTATACACTAATGAAAACATAGTTAGGAATATTATATTCCATTTCTGCAAATAGATCCCCGAAATGTTACACACTGTTCCTTTAATTGTCCAATAGGCCTACTTGTATTTTCCTGCAAAATGATTGAAATTCCCGTCGGCCTCAGCTGTAGGTTTGTGTTTAGTGCTAATTAGCAAATGTTAGTATGCTACACGCTAAACTGAGACTTTGCAAGTGGTAAAGATTATGTTAGCATCGTCACTGTGAGCATGTTATTAGGCTGATGTTAGCATTTAGCTCAATGCACAGCCTCACAGAGTCATTAGCATAACTGTAGGCTCTTAGTTCATCTGTTATGTCTGTAATAAAAAAACCTTGGCACAGTAGACTGTGTATTTTATGTAAATGAGAGGTTAATAAAATGTCAGCCAACAATAATGCATGAATATATACATAAAATTAATGTGGATAAATAAATTCCAGATTGAAGGAATGGTTGTTTATGATTCATGATATCACCCCTCAGTAAATCTCCATCTGTCTGTTTCAGAAATGTACGCTACAAGGAAAGTCAGAGAGGTTAGTTGGAAAACAACCAACATGAGCAATTTTTCACTCCATTCACATCCCTAATAGATCTTTTCTTCAAACAGGAAATGGCTCCGTTTCCACAGCAACCTAGAGCAGAACCCAAGATTCCACCCAGGGAACCCAGCTACCCCCGAACAAGTGAGTCATTCCCATCTTTCTCCACAACCCTTGTCAGTGTTTACTTTGCTGGACCACAATAAAAGCCTTTGCCTTTCCCTCAGCACCCTTACATAAAGCCTTGTCCAGCCAAAACCTGACCCAGATTGAAACGCCGTGGGAGAACGTCACCCTCAACCGCTGTCTGTTTGTGGCCATTACCATCCTGGTGCTCACCTCAGGCTTTCAGAGGCTTCATGGCAAGTAAACTAAAAAGTAGGATCACACTTACAAAGTGACATGCCTGCTGTGAATGATTGGTCTCTTTTCAAAAAACAGAAACCCTGCGAGGTCAGAGGGCAGCAGTAGAGGAGGAGGAAGAAGTTGGACTGACGATGAGACGGTCAGGCTCATTACGTCACAGACACCCGCCAGAGGTAAAGACATTCACATATTTCACACTTCTATCCTCCAATCTGAACAGCTGTACATGTACCAGTTTGTATTGCGTCAACTACTTCACGTGTGCTCCCCCCTCTAGCCCGAGACATCTCTTTGGGAGGTCATGTTTTGGTGGCTGCCGGACCTTGATGATGATGAGGATGAGGAGGATGAGGAGGACGATGATGATGATGATGGACAGGTCAAAAGGGTTAAGTCAAAAACAGGAGCGACAGCACGAGCATCAAGTGGTCTCAGAAACAAGCCACTGCCAGACAAAAAACTCCTTAAACAAAGAGAAGGGAAATTAAAGGACAGGAGAGCCAAGAAAGCCAGAGACGAAGACATCAGAGAGAAGAAAGAAAAAGATAAAAAGGAGGAACCTGAAGAAGAAGCAGCAGCAGATGAGGAAGATGGGGACGGAGGAAATGAGGAGGCAGAGCCCGAGAAGAATAACAAGCCGGAGGAAAAGAAAGAGAAGAAAAAGACTCAAAAGGGATGAGTTGATTCTACTGTGGCAAACGCCGATTCATTTTCTAAACAGTTTTCACCTGAATTTGATAACATTTATTAAAGGTGATAATATTGAAATCAATATGAGATTTTCTCTGTCAAATCTCTCACATATCACTGAGACTCCAAAATAATGTTTTGTTTTAATTTTTTGTTGCCTTGCTAGACAAATGTGATTTTGCGTAATTTAATGTGCTGACCGCTTTATTGTAAATCTTCATGTGATCATTTGATTCCCTTTAGTGTTGAAAGATCTACGTCTTTAATAAATTGCTCATCAATCGTGCCAGCTCCTCTAACTGTCAATAATATGTAGCTAGAAGGTACTGAACATGGCAAACTAAATCATAATATGACTAATTTGACCCACTCTGTTAAATCTTCTCCCCAGAAAAGTCAAGTTTTTATTCTCATCAGCAACCTCAAGCCTAAATATTTCAGGAACTTCTGCAGTGTTGCGCTTTTTCTCTTCTGTTATGACCCACTCACACGATCAGAGGATACATCAATTAATCTTTCTGTGTGATGTCTTTGTAAAAACAGACTTTGAGAGGCTCATCTTTTTCTCCACAGAATTTAATTACAAAAACAGAATCTTAAAAGATGAGCTATTTTCAATCATAGCTCCATTTCCAGAATCTAAGCATTTTTACAAAACAGTGTGGTCATACAGGCTGCCCTACGCATTTACATAAACCAAAAAAAAATGTATAGAAATCTACTAAATGCAGACTTTAAACATCATTGAAAACACCATGAAAGAAAGCAATCATGATCCGCTGGTAGGGGATCAATTATTAGACATAAGGCCGTCAGGAGGAGGCGGCCTCATTGGCATCGGGGGCATGGGCATCTGAGGGGGCATATGGGGGGTACCTGGAGCACCAGGTGGGAGAGGGGGCATCCCTCCTGGCGGGGGAGGCGGCATTGAATCATTTGGTGGGCGAGGTCCAACTCCACTCATGAGAGGAGGGGGGCGTTTCACACCTGCAGGTGGTGGGGGCCCGCTGGATTGGGGAATAGCTTTCTCCATTTTGAAGTGGAACTGTAGGAAGAACTGGGAGGAAAAATAACATGAAAGACAGGTTAAAACACATTCCCACATTTTATCATAGAAATACCCAGGTTGACTTTGTGGTAACAAATGTAATCAGCTGATCAATACCTGTTTGGTTTCTCTGTTCCAGTGGGTCCAGAAGCGGTTTTCTGCTTTATCGATTTCTCTACTGGGGACCTAAAAGAGCAAAGATGTTAATGTTATGTCACAGCAGCAAAAACAAAAATACTATTAGAACAGAAGTGCAGCTCCCACTCACCTTAAAGGCAATAGTCTCGTATGGTTCAGCAGCTAAAAGCAGGTACTGCCAGCGACGATCAGGTGGCTCGATGCGCTGTTCGTAAGCAGACATGAAACGATGCCGGGGTCCAATTCCTTCAGCGATCTCTGGGTAGTCAATCTGATGAACAGAGAAAAGAATAACAGGTAGTTAATTGATTTTTTTTGACGGTCTGACCTCAACGACTAAAAACAACAATATTTAGTCATCTAGGTTGAAACACGGGGTGATGCTTTCTATCTATATAGACAATTCCAGTATACAGTCACTTACTTCACAGGGTTCATCATTAATATTTAATTGAGCAAGTGATCTACTTGCAGAGTCAATTTTTACTTGCCCCTATACAAATTGTTTTATTTATTTGCGATAATCAAATTTCAAGATTTCAAGATTCTTTATGTCACGACCATAGTACACACATACACACATACATGGAAGCAAAATATCGTCCTCCCCAACAACGTATAAAACAGACGAGACACACCATTAAAAGAAGTCACAAAAGACCAAAAGCTAACATAGCTAAAAGAGACAGGTATATAAAAAACACAGAGTCATCATCACAGATAATAAATACCACAAATAGATGTAATAAAAAATATATACAAAGCACCAGCAAGGCTCCATAGGAAGGGTAGTCGGCAGCTCTCTTAGCTGCCATGCAAGCGAGATGCTGTCGGCTATTGTTATGGCACTCCAGCAACATTTTTGTGAAATTTGACGTGCATTTTAAAAAATACCCCGTTTTATCTACCTTTCCCTCAAACTTGTGGCAAACTGCGCAATACATAGTCGGAATTTCGCCCACATCCTCTAACGTCACCCAACTAAACTCCTGTTTCCAGGATAATTAAAATGCTTGCTTGCGCTTCAGATCATAAACTTTGTCTTTACCCAACGTGATTTTCTCGCGAGTGCCTGATCGGTACTGTGCATGTGCAACTCTCAACAGAGATGAGAAGGAAGCCAGATGGCTCAGTCCTTGGCTACTTCCATCATCAGCTCCAGATGTGTTTACGACCAAAAATAAGTGTGCAATTTAACTTTGGTTTTGATTTGACACAGACTGTGAACTCTGAATAAAAAGCAAAACTTATCAACATCTGCTCTGCTGTGGATCACAAGCTTACAAGCTCCTCCATAAAGAAGAGATGCCAAAAAAACATGTGGCGCTGTAAAGACAGCTGTTTCAGACTGAGGAAAGGCCAGTTTCTTAGAAGTAAAGTTTATAGCCAGCTTTGGGAGAGCAGGGATTGAGAAGCTGGAGAATATCTGTTTACAGCTGTTTCAGCTGTCAGTGTTTAGACAAGACCACACTCAAAAGCCAAACAAAAAGTAATAATTTGAGCAAACTGAATAACTTCATAGCATCTATCTTAAGTGGAGCTTTTGATTTACGTTGTTTAGGAATCTTCCAAACTCAACAAAAACCCTTTCAAATCAACACTTTTTGACAGAGAGATTCCAACCAAACACACCAACCTGGAAAAGTAATGACTGCTGTCCGGTCTCTGGGTCCCTCTGTTTGGTTACTATAAAGAAGACAAAGACATGGACCATATATTAAAATGCAATAAATTTGGAGTGAACAATGATCAGAATAAACTATATAATGACTGCATTGATTCATAACCACGCTGCCAGCTTACCTTTGTATCCTGGTCGACCAATTTTTACAAACTTCTTAACCTCAACTTTCACTTTTGCTGGAGCTGGCTGAGCGGGAGCTTCTTTTGCCTCTTTGGCTGCTCTCCGCGCTCTGAAAAAAACAAAATATACAGTTTTTAACTGGTTAATCAATGCACTGGACACAGTGGGTTGCTGCTCTGTCAATTCACAGCAACCATGAAATAGCTGATGATCCGCCACAAGTTGAATATATGTAAGGTGGATCTGTGGCTTGATAAGTTTATGAGTCAAGGGAAGGTTGAGGAAGAATGAATCAGTCACAGAAAACACAACAAAACAAATACAAATTGCATATTGCACTTACAAGTTGGTCTGATGTTTCTTTCCTTGTGTGTGAGCCAAGTAGCTGCCCTGTAATGCAGAGGAGAACAGTTTGTCAAACAAAATACTCAGATAACCAGAAATAACACCAAGTTCAGATAACACAATCTATGAAAATGTCATCATGGGTCTCCTCACCTCATTGTTATGAAGTGTCAAGCAAAGTTTACACTCGTACGATCCTAAATGATTCTTCATAAAGTAGGGGTCTTTGTTGATGTCAATGGTCTCCAGGGCCAGCTGACGTAACCGCTCTCGCCTATCACGGTTACTCTCAGAGGCAGAAGCCACCCCACCGCTCCCCGTCTTCCCGCCAGCTCGATGCTGGAAATCCATCTTTGCAAATGGATGGGTTCAATTACGCAGGCAGACACCCACACGTGTTGGCACAGTCAGCACTGGACAGGTGCTCCAAGTAGATCCTTCCTGATTATCTAAGGAAAAAGAAAGCACACACTGTTGCCAAGGATGTAGATAAATAAGAACATTTACTGTTATTACCGTCCTGGATTGTGGTGCAACACAGTACCATGTGTATGGAGTCACATGTGTCACTTGTCTAGCTTGCATTTCACGTGTTTTAAAAACAATACAATGAGGAGGATGAGGAGGACGATGATGATTGACAAGTCAAAAGGGTTAAGTCAAAAACAGGAGCGACAGCACGAGCATCAAGAGGTCTCAGAAACAAGCTACTGTACTGCCAGACAAAAACTCCTTAAACAAGTGAAGGGAAATTAAAGGACAGGAAAGCCAAGAAAGCCAGGGACAAAGAAATCAGAGAGAAGAAAGAAAAAGATAAAAAGGAGGAACCTGAAGAAGAAGAAGAAGAAGCAGCAGCAGATGAAGAAGATGGGGATGGAGGAAATGAAAAAGAAAGCACACACTGTTGCCAAGGATGTAGATAAATAAGAACATTTACTGTTATTGTATACGTCCTGGATTGTGGTGCAACACAGTACCATGTGTATGGAGTAACACGTGTCACTTGTCTAGCTTGCATTTCATGTGTTTTAAAAACAATACAATGACTCCTCAGAACCCTCCTGGCTGAGGATCTCTATAATAATAATAATAATATTAATTAACTTTATTTGTATAGCACCTTTCCAAACATAGTTACAAAGTGCTTTACATAAGTTAAAATAGTGCAAACATCAAGATAAAAACAATGCATGACTCCTCAGAGCCCTCTTGGCTGAGGATCTTCATAATAACTTCCCTTGAGATGGTCTAATTACTGGGAAGTGAAGCAAAAAGGTAACAGCACTGTTATTTAGCCAACTAGTTCTTAATTACTTTGGATAATTTACCACAGTTAAGAGGTTGAGTTTTATCACGCTACAACATAGATGTCTTCTATATTGAGTTATCTCTATAACTCATAGCTGCAGTGTGTTAGCATAACGCTAGCATTACGACAAAGCTAATGCTAAGCTCACCATGTTACCAGCTAGTAATTGATGGATTTGAACGATTCTGAATGATCAAACGAGAAATCTAACATATCTAGCTGTGTATGTGTGATAATAGATCGGTTAGTTAGACGATAAAACGATAACTATAAATGAAAGGATGTTGTAAACTGTTCAGTTTGTTCATAAACACTCACCGACTCCACAACGTTAGAGGATCACGCACTGTAGGTTGGTAGTGCGCATGCGCGGTTTCTTCTTCGGCTTTTGGTGGTTGGTAAATGACTTCCGGTGCATTACCGCCACCTGCTGGACTGGAGCTGATAAAATACATCAGCACACTATCATCAGTATCAGGACCTTAAAAAGAGTGTGCAAGAAACATATACATTTATTCCGAAGAAATAAACCGAGACAAACAGCTGCTACCCGTCCAGAAGCAGGCTCAGGCCGCTATGTCCTCTCGCCCGTTTTGTTGGTTGCTTGTAATATGTTTTCCCAATATTACGACTAAATAATACGTAAAGTTATGACTTTATTCTCGTAATATTACGACTAAATAATACGTAAAGTTATGACTTTATTCTCGCAATATTACGACTTTTTTCCCTCGTAAAATTACGACTTTATTCTCGTAATATTACAACTTTTTTTCTCGGAAAGTTACGACTTTATTCTCGTAATATTCCGACTTTCTTGTAAAGTTATGACTTTATTCTCGCAATATTACGACTTTATTCTCGTAATATTAAAACTTTTTTCTCGTAAAGTTACGACTTTGTTCTCGTTATATTACGACTTTTTTTCTCGTAAAGTTACGACTTTATTCTCTTAATATTACGACTTTTTTTCTTGTAAAGTTACGACTTTATTCTCGTAATATTACAACTTTTTTTCTCGGAAAGTTCTCGTTATATTACGACTTATTTTCTCGTAAAGTTACGATTTTATTCTCGTAATGTTACGACATTTTTTCTCGTTAAGTTACGACTTTATTCTCGTAATAAAATCTTAGATTTTTTTCCCCTCAATGTGGCTCTAATACTCCGTTGTATGAAAGTATGCGGGAGCAGTAGCATTTCAAAGTGGAATATGTTTAAGACGATTTGAAGATTTTCTCCATTGAGTTACACTTTAAAAAAAAAAAAAATGTGAAAAAAGCTTAATACCTTAAAAAGTATAAATGGTAAAAAAAAAGTTAGCACTAATGTCCTTAAAGAGTTATTTATTAATACTATTAATATTTTGATAGTTGAATGGTTTCTGTAGCTGAAAGTATGCAGAAGTAGTTAGAGTCCAAAAAAAGTACGGAAGAAACAGAAGAAGTTGAAGAAACCTTATTAGAACAGCTTTCCAACAATTCCCTGTCTCCACAACAGGCTGCATCGTAAACGCGCTGTTCGCCTAGTTTGAGCCTCACCGACTACCGTACTATGACCAGCCAGTGAGGAGTGCCTGCCAACCCACCGATAGGAGTGTGTGTGTGTCCGGTGTGTGTGTCCGGTGTGTAGCATGAAGGAGAAGTCCGAGAGTGTATTTACTTAACCGCAGCAATGACCAAACACACTCCGTCACTTCTCAACAGCAGATAGCGAGACAGCGACGTTTAACCGACGGTAGTACAGAGTCAACACTCTACTTCACTACCGCTGTTGTCTCTCTCCAGTACTATGTTGCTGGTGGGAACAGCTCGGTCCTAGTAGTATCCTCCTTTAACCTGCGTGTCTTACTGCGTCAGTGACCGTGATGCGTTTCAACGAGAAGGAGCTGATGTCTCTGAGCAGACAGCCCTCGGAGATGGCAGCCGAGCTGGGGATGCGAGGACCCAAGAAAGGAGACGGTAACACGGTTTAATAGATCAGCCGTTAGCACACCTACTTCCGTTTCATGTAACGTGGACAGCAGACAGCTAAACGTTAGGGAACAGAAACCATCAGAGATGTCATGTGCATGTCAAACCATCAGCTGTGTGTGTTGTGAAGTCTCATCTTAGTTCCCTTTTGTTGTTACACAGTTGTGAAGAAGAGGCTGGTGAAACTCATCGTTAACTTCCTGTTTTATTTCCGAACTGATGAGGAAGAGGTCAGTTACCTGCCCTTAATGCATTCACTGTGACAGCTTTTACCCTCCTCATGTATTCATTGTCTTGGTGAGAAAGTGAAACCATTTCTTTTAAAGTCATTATTTATTAATTTGTCAGCCAATTGGAGCTTTGCTGCTGGAGCAGTGTCGGGTGGACAGGGAGGACCTCCAGACCTTCTCTATTAGTGAGTTCACTTCCCTGTTTCACATTCACATGACTCACCTGTACACTTTCTCTCTAGCTGACTGGTTTCACAACCTTTAAAGGTCCCATGTCATACTCATTTTCAGGTTCATACTTGTATTTTGTGTTTCTCCTAGAACATGTTTACATGCTGTAATGTTAAAAAAAACCTTTATTTTCCTCATACTGTCGGCCTGAATATGCCTGTATTTACCCTCTGTCTGAAACGCTCCGTTTTAGCGCATTTTGACGGAATTGCAGCAGAATTGCGTTGCTAGGCAACAGCTTGGGTCCATGTGTACTTCCTGTCAGCTGATGACATTCACATACACTGCAACCAGGAAATAAACTGGGACACATTTAGAATGTTTACGTTTAAAACTGTGTCAGGGGTCTAAATATTGTATATTCGTGACATCACGAATGGGCAGAAATCCTGACAGCTGGTTTCAAATGCAGAGTTTCTGAATATGCATTTTGTATTATGTATTTCTGAGTGATTCTATGTGTTTCTCTTTGCAGCATTTCTGGATGAAGCGGAGAGGAAGTATATGTTTGAGTGTGACTCAGAGGAGCAGTGTGGGGAGTGGGTAGACTCCATTATCAAGGCCAGGTAGGACTGACTCTGATTCCATCTTATTACAACAGATACCACAATCATATACACATGTTTGGTGACCTGGCAGTAACTGACAGAAAATGAATTGATTACAATTTACAATCCCTTTCCAAGACTACGGTAACATGAGCTGCTGATTGCAAAACCGTGGTAACCCCGTGTGCCTCGCTCAGAGGCCATCCTTACCATGATAACACTACTTTAGGAGCAACGGAAGTCGGTTGGCGGCTGGCGGTACCATGGTTTTGCACTCTGCGGCTCATATTACTGCAGTTTCACAAGCGTGTCAGAGAACTACGGTGGCCTTCAGGTAACAAAAAATGTGAAAGGCTCTCTCTTTGGTATGGTCGGGAAACAAAAGATTAAAGTTCTTCTTTCCATATATTTTTTAAAATGTCAACACTAAACATTGGAAGATCATTTTTTCTGTAAAAAACTTAAAACGTTTGTACATATTTCATATGGTCTTTGAGTAAGCAAAAGGCAGTTTGTATTTTTCCAACTTAACTATAAAACTGTGGTCATATGAATGAACATTATAGCAACTGTATTCTCTACAACTGAATATGGTCACACATCTGCAGCGATAAACAGCTCAATGTGCAGTGAGATGCTATTCGAACAACTTGCCCCTCATTGTGTTTTAGCCTCCAGTAATAGACTCACATGGGTGAAATCGTTACAAATGAATGATGTAGCTGTTTCCAGAGAGACGATGTCAACAATGTGACTTGTGTTGAACAGTTCTCAACTGATTCATCACTACTTGACCATGTGTTTAAAGGAACGGCGTGTACCATTTAGGGGGATCTATTGGCAGAAATGGAATATATATTTTCTATAATCACCTGAAAATATGAATTGTTGTGTTTTCGTTACCTTAGAATGAACCGTTTATATCTACAAACGGAGCTGGTCCTCTTCACGGAGCCAGCCTCCATGTTTCTACAGTAGCCCAGAACGAACAAATCAAACCCTGACTCTAAATAGGGCCTTTTTGTGCCAGCCACCGTAGTTCTCCTACACGCTTAGCACACAGGAGAAGTTCAATAAGGTCTCAGTTTGTTTCAATCTGCAACCTCACCGCTAGATGCCGCCAGATACTACACACTATACCTTTAAGTTAACTGGGAAAGCCATAATGCTCTCAAACGGGGGATGATACCCCTCATTTGAATGTCAAATTAATTTGTCATCTCATCTCTTGCAGTTACGAGTTCATGAGGAAGAACCTGATATTCTATCGAACTGAAATCCACAGACTCACTGGCAAGGTGAGACCTGCAACAGCAGCATCTTGATGCACTAAATGCCACGCAGATGGCACTTCTATCAAACAGTGTCGTACTAGGAACATTTTAGTGTGAAGTGTATTTGTGCCATGCTTGACTCACTGAATTGCGCAATATCATCAATATCAACAGAAGATAGATGGATAAGAAGATTTAGTAGTTCAGGCTTTTTTCGACAAGGTTTTGCTGTTGAGATTTAAGCCACACAATCCCAAAAACAATAGAGATATTTGGAGCTTTATCTGTGGTTCTGAAAGCATACATTATAAGGATAGTTTGGGTGTTTTGAAATGTGATTATATGAGGTACTCATCCATAGTCGGTGTATTACCTACAGAAGATGACGGTCGGCACGCCCCCAGTTTGGAGAAGCAGAAAGGAGCACCGATACGGAAGCAAAGCAATGTACTGCTGTTGACGGGGCCGGCAGAAAAACGCATTTTATTCACCTAAAAGAAAGGCTCACCTAAAAAAATCAATATCAGTTTAAGTGTATGTTATATTTAGAATATTTCACCTCTTTATCTTGCCATCAGACAGCCCTTTCCTTCTCTTTTTCGACGGGGAACTGATCAGAAAGTAAAACCTATCTATGCTCTCTCCAAAGCCAGCAGGCTCAGATGACAAAAACAGTATAGATACGTATCACCTTCAGTTCAGATCCCCGTCAGAAAATATTCAAAATATAGCGTACACTTAAACGGATATTGATTTCTTCTAGGTAGCTAAAATACCTTTTGCTGCCGGCCCCGTCCACAGCAGTACATTGCTTTGCTCCAATACAGGGTACTCCTGTCTGTTTCACCAAACTGGGGCCGTGCTGACCGTCATCTACTGTAGGTAATACACCTACTATGGATAAATACCTCATACAACCAGACTTCAAAACACCCGAACTATCCCTTTAAGTACTTTAGAAAAACGTGAAAGCAATATGTATTTTCAGAAACAATTTCCTGGTCACTCAGGATGATCCAGAGACCTTGAGCCACACAATCACTAAAAAATAGTTCTCAGTGAAAATTGTTCATAGCAAAGTCTGTGAAGAAAAATGGTTGTCGAGGTTATCAAATGTCATTTTTGGATGCTGTAAGAGCCACTAATTAAATTCCACCCACCTAGACTGTATTTTGGTAGTCTCAAAGATCTCAAAACCCGAACTAACCATTTAATATAAAGTTTGATTCTGCTTCAATAACGACAGTCTTTACTCATCTTCTCCTTTCTCCACAGGACCCCTTGGAGCAGTACGGTATATCAGATGAAACTCGCTTCCAGGTCAACAATGGCCTGCAACTCATGCCTAGAGATTCCTCCTCCCTGTAGACCAGCATCCTGAGACCAGATGTACTTTATTTTCATTTTAGTTCGCCCTGCCATTCCAACATTCACTCCTCCCTGGTTTAAAAACCACGGCATTACTATAACCACACCAGCTTTTTAGCTCTTCGCTGCTCTGAATGTATTTAGTGTTAGTCCAGACTCACAGAGAGGTTCTTATGCAGATGTTATAGCAGAGTATCAGAGGCAAAGTGATGGAGTGATAACGCTGATTATTTCTTTTATGTCAATCATTACAGGTAACACAGGGCTGTCTTATTTTTGGTTTAGGGGATTTTACATGACATTTTCTGTATAATTTTCAGACTTTTTCTTGGTTAATTGGTTGTCTGTATAAAACAAGTTTTATATTATGTTTTCTACTGGACATGCTGTACTTTTAGACAATGTGATTTTGAAAGCGTCTGATTGTACTCGTGCTGTACAGCTGTGACTTTCTTTCAGGACTGTTCGTAATTTAGGCATGACTGGGTTTAACAAGAATCAATCCAGGACAATAGTTTTAATGAAGCAAATGTACGCTGTTTGTAGAAGCTTATGATTATTAGATACAGTGCCCAATTTAGAAAACCTTCGGCAGTATTTAATGTCCAGATTTGAACTGCATGGGCCCTTTGATCTGCTTAGTTGAGCCAACCATTTTACTCTTGCTTATGAGGAAAAAGTTTAGCTATCTAATTATATATTTAATATCATATAGCCCATTTAGTTTTAAAAACTACAGGATACTTTTGCACATATTACCTTACTGGGAGTTGAGGGTCTTTTTTTTTTTTACGTTTTAAGTTACTTGAACCTACTGTATCTTTTCTGTGGCACTTTGAATCAGATTCCTGTAGATAAGCTGTTGGACCAGGCTCTTGACATCTTTTGTTTTTAATATCACACCAACTTCTTTGTCGGTGTAGCTACAACGGAGTTGCAGCTAATGGTGAGGTGAAATTCTGCTCTCAACCACATTTCACTAGCAGTCAGGAGCCTACCAACAAACAGAATATATGTCACTGAATGTGTCTTTATTTTAAAACTTTTGCACATGTAATGTGTTTAGTCTGTTTTTACTTCATGTTAGATTATATTTGTTTCACTTGCATCTCTTTTTTTACTAATAAAGCCATTTAAAAGATACTGTAAATCGACACCGTGGGTCATCTGTTTACTAAAATTATTTTGGCAACACATGCATTTGTGTATTTAATCATGGACAGTCTCAAAATCAGTCAAACTTTTTTTTCAGACATTTTTCAGACTTTTTTTTTTTTTCTTTTTTTCCTTTTCAGACATTTTTTTTACGGACATTTTTTCAGATTTTTTTTCAGACATTTTTCAGACTTTTAAGGACATTTTTTTTTTTTTCTTTTTTTCCTTTTCAGACATTTTTTTTACGGACATTTTTTCAGATTTTTTTTCAGACATTTTTCCGACTTTTAAGGACATTTTTCAAACTTTTTTTTAAGGACATTTTTTTCAGACATTGTTTAGACTTTTCTTTTCCAGCATTTTTCAAACTTTGTTTTTCAGACTGTTTTTGGGACATTTTTTTCAAACTTTTTTTTCTAACATTTTTCAAACTTTTTTTTAGATATTTTTTCAGGGTTTTTTTCCCAACTTTTTTCAAACTTTTTTTTCAGACTTTTTTTTTACGGAAATTTTTTCAGACTTTTTTTTCCAACATTTTTCAAACTTTTTTTTCAGACATTTTTCAGACTTTTTTTTACGGACATTTTTTCAGACTTTTTTTCTCCAAAATTTTTCAAACTTTTTGTTTGACATTTTTTCCAGACATTTTTTCAGACTTTTTTTTCCAACATTTTTCAAACTTTTTTTTCAAACATTTTTCAGAGTCTTTTTTTCCAGCATTATTCAAATTGTTTTTTTCAGACGTTTTTTTCAGACATTTTTCAGACTTTGTTTAGTTTTTTCTTTTCCAGCATTTTTCAAACTTTTTTTTCAGACATTTTTCAGACTTTTCTTTTTTTTCCCTTTTTTTCCTTTTCAGACATTTTTCAGACATTTTTTTACTGGCATTTTTTCAGTTTTTTTTCAAACATTTTTCAAACTTTTTTTTCAGACATTTTTCAGACATTTTTTTTACGGACATTTTTTCAGATTTTTTTTCCAACATTTTTCAAACTTTTTTTTAGACATTTTTTTCAAACTTTTTTCAGACATTTTTTTTACGGAAATTTTTTCAGACTTTTTTTTCCAACATTTTTCAAACTTTTTTTTTTCAAACATTTTTCAGTCTTTTTTTCCTGCATTATTCAAATAGTTTTTTTCAGACGTATTTTTCCGACATTTTTCAGACTTTGTTTAGACTCTTTTTTCAGACATTTTTCAGACTTTTCTTTCATTCTCTTTTTTTCCTTTTCAGACATTTTTCAGACATTTTTTTTACGGGCATTTTTTCAGATTTTTTTTCCAAAATTTTTCAAACTTTTTCTTAGACATTTTTTTTCCAACATTTTTCAAACTTTTTTTTACGGACATTTTTTTCAGATTTTTTTTCCAACATTTTTCAAACTTTTTTTTAGACATTTTTTCAGAATTTTTTCAGACTTTTTTTTTACGGACATTTTTTCAGACTTTTTTTTCCAACATTTTTCAAACTTTTTTTTTTCAAATATTTTTCAGAGTCTTTTTTTCCAGCATTATTCAAATTGTTTTTTTCAGACGTATTTTTCCGACATTTTTCAGACTTTGTTTAGACTTTTTTTTCAGACATTTTTCAGACTTTTCTTTTATTCTTTTTTTCCTTTTCAGACATTTTTCAGACATTTTTTTTACAGACATTTTTTCAGATTTTTTTCCCAACATTTTTCAAACTTTTTTTCAGACAATTTTGTCACTACGTAGCCAAGATGGCGACAGTTGAGTGTGCAAAGTGTCCAGCGTTCTACACTCTGACCGGTTTGAGTACACTGCATTTCCCCGTACTTCCCAGTGTGAACGCGCTCATGCACTCAAAGTAGTAAGTGTAAGTAAAGAGTACTTGGATTGGAACACACTGTTAGTCTCTGGAGATGTGGGAGGACAGTCGTGACCGCTGTTTCCTTAGCAACGCGAAATGTGTGATTCAAAAAACAGTGACGTCACATCCTTCCCGTGATGCTTAGCGAGCCCCAAATTGAACACTCGGCAAAAGAAAACAATTGTGTTTTACAGGCTCTGTTTTAAAGAGTCAAACGCACAAAACAACACATTTACACTGGGATCGGACACCGATAAGAAACACAAGTCAACGGTGCGTAACGGGAAGAGTTCCTCCGGGCACGGTAGGTGTAAATACAACATAGATGTGAACAAACAATGTGTGCTAACGCGTTAGCTGGACAGCTAGCTTGTCTTACGTTAGGTCAGCCAGCTGAGCTAACGTTAGCATTAGCATAGCTCTGTATGCTTTATGACTGATTTATTTGGTTTTTAAATCATTTTAGCATCCCGATTACAGATCAGCAATAACCACCACAACTGGGGTGTTTTGTTTAGTGCAACCAGCAACCAAAATACCCGCAGTTAGGATGGATTCACAGCTATTTAGTTGCTAAAGCTCAAAGATAATGTTGTTAGCAGAAGACTGAGCCCAACCAGCAGCTGATCACAGCCACTGTGACTAGTGTTAGTGTCATTTACTGTACGGATAGTTTAAGGATGATGTGCGATTAAATGAAGGCACTAGAGTTTAACTTAATTGTTAGTCATGTCATTATGTAGGAATGCTTCTTGAAGGTGACTGTTAAAGTTTGTCTTTTCATTATCATCCAGTTAAATTGACTTTACCTTATGCCAAATGCAATACACAGTTTGTTCCCCCAGGCCATCAGACTTTTAAATAGATAATTCATATGACACCTTCTCACACAAAACTATATCTTTAGCATAGCTCTGTATGCTGGATGACTGATTTATTTGGTTTTGAAATCATTTTAGCGTCACTATTACAGATCAGCGATAACCACCACACACTGGGGGTTTTGTTTATTGCAACCAGCAACCAAAATACCCCTGTTAGGGTGGATTTAAAGCTGTGTAGATGCTATCATTAGTTCTCCTAAAGATAATGTTGTTAGTAGAAGACTGCGCCCAACCAGCAGCTGATCACAGCCACTGTGACTCATGTTAGTGTCATTTACTGTACGGATTTACCCCTAGTTTAAGGCTAGTTTAAGGTTGAGCTAGTTTTAAGTGCGATTAAATGAAGGCACTAGAGTTTTTTTTTTCCACTTTAGTTTTTATTGATGTTTTTCAAAGTTATACACATATCAACAACATATGGGCATGTACACATTCAGACCCACAAACCAAGGGAACAATACAAACAGGGCTCATGTTTGGGAGTTACACTTCCATTATACCATACATTCTCATGTCATTTCCAACTCAATCAGTTGTCCTTTCTGCCGTCTTCATTGCTGTTTTGTTTTTTGAATAATGTCAATTTCTCCCACTTGTCTTCCATCTGTGTTTCTTGCAGTCTTAAACGATGTGTCAGCTTCTCCATTATGTATATCTCCTCTACTACCCCATCCACTGCTCGTGTGTAGGGGGATCCACTCTACCCCATTTCTTTGTGATAGCTTTCTTACTAGCTATTAACAATATATTAACCAGATATCTTAACCATAAGGCACTAGAGTTTAACAATTGTTTGTCATGCCATTATGTAGGAATTGCTTCTTGAAGGTGACTGTTAAAGTTTGTCTTTTCATTATCATCCAGTTAAATTTACTCTACCTTATGCCAAATGCAATACACAGTTTTTTCCCCCAGGCCATCAGACTTTTAAATAGATAATTCATACGACACCTTCTCACACAAAAATATATCTTATACTGTATATGTTCTTAATGTATATGTTCTTAATATGCCTTCAAGATTCAAGATGTTTATTGTCCCGCCGGTTATACAGGTACAAACGTGTGAAATACTTTTTGTTGGGAAGCTCCATTAAAATAATAAGTTATATTACATTTACATTACAATTACATTTACATAATATGCCTGTATATATTCTTAATATGCCCTTGTACAAAGTATTTCCTTTTATAATTGTAATATAACTTATTATTTTAATGGAGCTTCCAAGCAAAAAGCATTTCACACGATTGCACCTGTATAACCAGCGTGACAATAAACATCTTGAATCTTGAATACATGTCGATACCGGACCAGAAGTCAGCAAGTCATAACTGAGTGTCCGTTTACTAACCTAGTCATCTGACATGTGCATTCAGGAAACTGTTATGTGTATGATTTTTTTATAAATGTGTTGATCAGCCTTCTCCTGTTTTCAGGCATCATGGATCAGGACTATGAGTGCAGGCTGCTCAGGCAGATCAACATTCAAAATGAGAACGCAAGCCCCATAGTAAGTAAAGACACTTGCTGTGTTTCCTCTTGAATAGAATAGTTTCCAAAAATGAACATAAATTGCCTCATCTAGCCAAGACTTACAGTCTTGACTAGTATCACTAGTGTGATTAGGTTTAAGATTAGATCTTTACTATAGCATGATGATAGCCCCTCCCAAAGAGGATTGTTATCTATCTAGCATGAGACTTAAGATGGGTGGAGATGGTGTTAGTCTCCATGTGCTGGAAGAATAAACGGTTTAACAGGCCAGTCTTTTTCTTTTGTCGATGTCACTAGTGTTGAGTGAAAACAAGACCTCACCAGCCAAATGACGGGGTTTTGTGAATGATGCCTCCTGTTATTAACACCTCAGACAAACGCACCATCTGCCACCTAAATGATCTTCCTGCTTTGTTTCCAAGTTTTTACATCACTGTCCAAGGTCTGTTTGTGTCTGGCCTCCTGTCAGAAAATGCTTTCTCTTCTCTCTTACTTGTGTAGAAAGCGGTAGGAGCGGCGCGAGCTCTGACACCCACCAGCTCCCCCCTGTCCTCCCCTAGCAAGCACGGCGACCGCTTTATTCCCTCCCGGGCCGGAGCCAACTGGAGTGTCAACTTCCACCGCATCAATGTGAGTCTGCTGCTACAATACACCCGGGACTTCACTGTGTTTTCTACCAAAAGAACAGTGTTCTCAAGATCAAAGTGTTGATTAGAGCTTATAAAGACAAAGCCTAGCCCCTTGCCATTCTTCCTTTGCTTGTCTGAAATTGCTTTCAATGATAATTCCATTTTTCTGATGTAGGAAATTGAAAAGTCGCACAATCAAAACAGAAAAACCAAAGATGGCACAACGGACAGCAACAAAGGTAATCAATCCATTTTTATATATTTAACATATCTAAAATTAATTTTCATTAGCGCTTAATCTACCGATTATCCATTACTTGTTTGGTCTATAAAATGTCAGCAAATTGCAAAAAAATGTCTGTCTCAAGTTCCCAGAGACCAAGGTGAAGTCTACAAATGTATTGTTTTGTAAAACTAACGGTCCAAAACCTGAAGATATTCAATTTACTGTCATAGAAGAATAAGAAATCTAGAAAATATTCCCATTTGAGAAGCTGCAACCTTTTCATTTTTTGCTGGCTTGAAAAATTACTTAAATGACTAATTGATTATCAGAATTGTTGCAGATTCATTTTCGGTTGATTGACTTATTGTTGCAACTCTAAAGATGACTGCCTTTCGGTATATTGTACACTGCAAAATTACCTTTTCTGCGACAATTTAGTTATCATAGGAAAATAATAATGATACTCCTGAGTTATCCTATGACTCTCTAAAAAGACAAATAGTCTCTGCTGTAATGTGCATCTGATGTGAGTCTTATCCAGTTTTCAGCTCATTTCTACAGGTGTCTCTGTCTGCTCCAGTCAAAGTTGATAATTTGACCTTCTCTTGTTTACTAAGCCTGGACAGCCTCATGGAAACCGGAGATAAGGACGAAACAAAGCTTTGTGAAAAATTCTCCCTGATCTTTAGAGATGTGAGAGAGCGCACAGTGTTTGAACTTACTCATCTCGACAGCCTGGTTTGATTTCCTCTCCGTCTCTTCCTCTGCCTTTAGCGGATGGTCTGGCTTACTCAGCGCTGCTGAAGAACGAGCTGCTAGGAGCGGGCATCGAGAAAGTCCAGGACCCCCAGTCAGAAGACCGCCGTCTGCAGCCATCTACCCCTGCCAAGAGAAGCCTTTTTAGTGTAAAAATAGTCAACATGGCTGTAGCTTTTAATGCATTAAGTTTCATGGGGATTTTTTTCCTGCATCAGTAATCATCCATTTGTGTTTTGTAGTATTCTGTAAGTGCTAAGAGGGCTCTGCCAGAAGAGGATGGAAACACAGTCTCTCCATATTCTCTATCACCTGTCAGTAGCAACAGGTAATGTGTTTTCCACACCATTCCTCAAATGCCATCTCATCCATTTTTTGGGGATGTAGTATCATATTCCTTACTTCATTGTGTTGTGCACTGCAGCCAGAAACTGCTGCGGTCGCCGAGGAAACCTACGCGCAAAATCTCTAAAATTCCTTTCAAAGTCCTGGACGCTCCCGAGCTTCAGGACGACTTCTACCTCAACCTAGTGGACTGGTCCTCTCTGAACGTGCTCAGTGTGGGACTGGGTACCTGTGTCTACCTGTGGAGTGCCTGCACCAGCCAGGTGTGTGTGTGATCTGTTAACACAAACACACAATCGTACATCACTTGAATTATAAGAGGATGTAATTGAACTGCCTCTTGGATATCATGTTAATCTGTATTTTTTTTCCTCCCCATTGTTTTAGGTGACACGTCTATGTGACCTTTCTGTAGAAGGAGATTCTGTAACGTCAGTGGGCTGGTCAGAGAGGGTGAGTTTCTCTGTCATCGATTATCATCTTTTCAAATTGTTGTCAACACAACATTAAAATAGAAACGTTTAGGTTTTTGTAAATGCTGTATTAACTCATTACAAACTCTTTGTCAGAGGGATATTTCAAAGTGTGCTGCCTATTTTTAGGGTAACTTGGTGGCGGTGGGGACTCATAAAGGCTATGTACAGATCTGGGATGCAGCAGCAGGGAAGAAGCTCTCCGTACTAGAAGGGCACACAGCCAGAGTGGGTGAGTTGAGTGGCTGGAGAAGACGGAGGCGGAGACGGTTCATAGTTTGAGTAAAATATTACAACCTATGTTCATGTTCACACAGTTGTTTAGCAACATCTCTCATTCACGGCCAGTGAATCATTTTCCCTTTCATTTCATTCTTTGCTGCCAGGTGCGTTGGCATGGAATGCGGACCAGCTGTCGTCTGGGAGCCGCGATCGGGTGATCCTGCAGCGGGACATCCGAGCCCCGCCTCTCCAGTCAGAGCGCCGTCTGCAAGGACACAGACAGGAAGTGTGCGGGCTCAAGTGGAGCACAGACCACCAGCTGCTAGCCTCAGGTGGAAATGACAACAAGGTATGTAGACGGAGACTCTCACCTTTCTGCGAGCTACACATCAATGTCAGGACCACTTTTTTATACAACATCACGTTTCTCTTGTCTGTAGCTACTTGTGTGGAACCACTCGAGCGTCCTCCCGGTGCAGCAGTACACGGAGCACTTGGCTGCAGTGAAGGCCATCGCCTGGTCTCCCCACCAACACGGCCTGCTGGCCTCCGGAGGCGGCACTGCCGACCGCTGCATTCGCTTCTGGAACACTTTGACCGGCCAGCCCTTACAATGCACCGACACCGGCTCTCAGGTCTGCAACCTGGCCTGGTCCAAGCACACGAATGAGCTGGTGAGTCACCTGACGGTTTACTAGCCATGCATACAGCATCTCCTAAGTTATGTTTTTATAGTAAAGTTGCTATTTGCACACAAATCGAGGTGGATGTGTTGGTGACTCGCTTGCTATCCAACAAGATGCATCATGTAAATGAATGTTGAAAACTGTTTCTGCTTCAAATCTTTGAGCTAAGCTAAATACGTCTCTCTGAACTATAAGCAGTTATTGATTTTATTTGACAGTATACAGGCACATGTCTCAAACTAACATTCCTTCAAGGTAAATATGTGAAAAAAAACACTGTTTGTTTCCTGCAGGTCAGCACACATGGTTATTCCCAGAACCAGATCCTGGTGTGGAAGTATCCCTCTCTCACTCAAGTGGCCAAACTTACTGGACATTCCTACAGAGTACTCTACCTGGTCAGTATATGATATACTGTGTGCATTTATCTGCAGAACATTGTCCCAAATAGCTAATACTAGGTGCTAAAAACATTGCTGGAAAATAAATACAATTGAAATTAATTTACTATTAATAAAATAAAGAAATGTGCTGATGAAGTATTTTGATTCTCCTTTGTCTATATTGTATGTGCAAATATATCACATGTATTTGATATATATATATATATATATATATATATATATATATATATACATATGTATTTCATATGTATCATATGAAACTAGAAAACCTAAGGAATCCATTGTTACCATGTCATCTTAGCTTGTCGGGGAGAAGGTTAAATAACACTCCAAAAGTTAGGCTAAATTCTGGCGAGGAAAAGTTGGCATGGCCATTTTCAAAGGAGTCCCTTGACCTGTGACCTCAAGATATGTGAATGAAAACTCTGAGATGAACAGAGTGAAACCTGTATCTTATACGATAAAACAGATGTTGACAAACTGCATAATTTTCAGTTGAAAAAAGGTAATAAATCGCAATACATCTTATTGCAAAATGTTTAAAATCACAATAAGATCGTATCGTGATAATGGGGTATCGTGGGGTCTCTGGTGATTCCCACCCCTACAAAATACCCCTGATTACTTTGATTTTCTACTGTTATAATACTGTATATTCAGTGTATAATAATGCGTTTATGTGCAGGCCATGTCCCCTGATGGAGAGGCCATTGTGACGGGAGCTGGAGATGAAACACTTCGGTTCTGGAACGTCTTTAGCAAGATGAGATCCACTAAGGTATTTATTACTTTACACCCAAGATATCTTTCTCTGTTACACCCCCTATATCTGTCTGTGATGTTTTATCCCTCCTTCTATCTCCCTTTCTCTTTTAGGAATCGGTGTCAGTGCTGAACCTCTTCACCAGGATCCGGTAGTGAGCACACCTCTGTACTACGAGGGAATAAAGCCTGGAAGGGGATTTATCTTTGCATGTATCAAGCTGTAAACGGGCCTCTTCTTTGAGTATTCATTCACCTCAGTAGTCTACAGAGGGCCCCCCTCGATTGCCCTTAGTTATTTAGCCAAGTTGTAGCTGGAGGTGTGAGGGAGCTGAACAGATGCACAGCCTGGAGTGTCGAGGGCAGAGGAGATACGTATTTACAGTATTCCACTTCCTCCTGAATGACGGAGCCACTGCCTCCTCCCAACAGACCACTGATGTCTGATGACCAGGAGGACTTGGGGGGGCGTTTCTCTCCCCACGTGATTATGTTTTGTTTACAGACTGACGTTGTGCTTACCTGCCAAATATTGAGTTTGTCTTTTTGTTTGTCTTATTTATTTTATTTTTTGTTTTTTTTAAATAACATTTTAAAAATCTATTCCTACTAGTGTGTTTGTTTCGAAGACTGGTAGATTTTCCTTTTATTTTTGTGTGTAACTGCGGTTTTTGGTCTGATCTGTGGAGTATGTTTGCAGCTCGTCTTTTTGTATATTACTGAGACAATAATGTTTCATGTACACTGATAACCGATTACATATAGCCGTTTCGAGAGCTGTTAAAGGTTAACAAGTATCGGACGAACGGGCCTGATCTCCTTTTTTAAAATCTCACGTTAAGTTAATTTTAGTCTGTTGATATTAAGCAGTATTGGCTCGTTGTTTCATAATCTCTCATTTAAAATCCTGTAATGGCATACGTATGGCACATCTTAGAATAACATAATTTTTTGGTAACACAGTGGATAAGAACAGTCGCTTACCAACGTAATTCACATGAAAATGATAAGATATTAATGTGACTTGTGTTGAAGCTTTTTACTCATGTTGTTTCCCTACTTTCTCAAATGGAAAATCAGGCAAAGGGAAGTTAAAATGAAAACACTCTGGCTTATCAGTGTAGTCTGTAACAGCAACTAAAGCACACAGTGAAAACATTTGGGATTAAATCAGAGTGAAATGCTGTTCTGTGCAGAGCTGCTGCTTTGTGCTGTGTCTGCTAACATATTCAAGCTCGGGGCACTTGTCTTTTGCTACTTCAGACCATTTCTGCGTTGAGCAGTCATGCATTCTACTTTGTTTTATATCTGAAAAGAAGATTTCATATCATCTGCAACATTTTCTCCCAGTTTTGATTATCCTTTTTCCTTGTTTGAGTGTTTGAGTCAACTAGCGTGCCACATTTAACGAATGCTATTTATTTGTGTTGAAGAAAGGTTCTTGTACAGAAACGGCTTTGTTTGTTTACTAATGTTATCTGAGGGAAGTCGATGGGCAGTTTCACTGCTGGACTTTAAGGAAATTTCTTTTAATGCCACTTCAAAATCAAGACAATGCTGCCAACTTGAGTTACAGAAAGAATGTTAAAAAGAAAAATATTTCTGTTCTGAGAGATAATCAACAATTAAACGATCATATCTTGTACCTTACGTCGTCGCTGTTTTATTGTGCAATAACTCGAGAGTGAAATCAGTCTGCTGCTGTGAAGTAAAAGTGGAGATATCATTGTTATATCATTATTTATAGCCTGATCAAGATCAACAAATTCATACTACAAACAAGTATTTGGTGTGTAGCCAAACTATAGAGCGCCAAAACTATTAGAAACACATGAATGAGCCAAACTGCTGCACTGGGTCCCTTCATTACCATGAACATGGGCACTTAAGCTTCTCTTATTTCTGTTTCACTACTGTAAATATTCACTAGAGAACTGAATGTGTATTTCTCTGCAGCTGAAAATAGTCCTAATCAAATGCACTATTTATTACTGTCTAGCTAAAAACTACAGTGCCTAGCTTTTTAGAAAATGATCTGCCTTTTAAAAAAGAAATAAAACTACCATTTTTAGAAGATCTTCAGAAGGAACCAATGGGCTCGGAGCTGAATCCCAGACGCAGGCTAGAGAAATCAAAGACAAACTAAAGCATTGTTGGTTTTGGTCTTTTCATGGGATTTGTTGACAATAATAATAAGAAAAAAAAAACAATATCACCACATTTATCCTTAACTTTTCAATTTGATTTTAAAATATCCCAAAAGAGGTTCATCTGGATTATGGCATACATCTATTTATCTATTAGTGGTAGCATTCCCCTGTTAGGAAAAGGGATCTGGTGTAGAGCTGCAACGATTAATCAACTAGTTGTCAACTTAAAATAATTGCCGATTTTAGATTATCGGTTTGAGTCATTTTTTAGTTTAAAAAAAAAAGACAAAATTCTCTGATTCTAGCTTCTTAAATGTGAATATTTTCTGGTTTCTTTATTTCCTCTATGAAAGAAAACTGGACGCCATCTTCGGCTTTGGGAAACACACTGATATTTTATAGACCAAACAACTAATCGATTAATGAAGAAAATAAATAATTGTTAATTGCTAATTGCCGTCCTAATCTGGTGATTGTAATGGCGTATAATTCACATAATAATTACATATCGTGCGGAATAATCTGTCATCATTTGTTTTTTCTATACTCAATTATTCTAGTTTTTCCTTTAATCTGTCACCTGTCAGGATGCCTCTCAGTAGATGTGGCTTCCTGTGTTGTCCAAATTCAAAGTGGACACCAGAGGGAGCCATCCTATGAGCAGACACTACACTGTTGCTACCACACCCTTACAATCCACCTTAACCATGTTACCTTGAAGGTGAGAATCAGATCTAACACTCACTTGAGGAATATCCCGCCAGTAACGTTGCCTGTCTTTATAACCGGCTATGAGGAAGGTGAAACATTCTAACAGAGATTGTATCTGGTTTCATTTTATCCACCGTTACGCACCACATTTATAAGAATGAGAGTTTTTTAACGTGCCAAACATCCTTTGGCCTCAACTTGTTTCCTGGAAGTCTGTGGATATTACTAATCCAGCCCACACAAGCATAGTTTTCACCCAGAGCATGAAAAATAATGAATGTGCACCACGTCCCAAAGCTCCTACACCTCTGCTCGTGCCCCGTGGTCCATCCAAACTCACTCTTACACGTTTAAGCAGGATTTTTATCAGTGTAAAAAACAAAACAGCTTGAAGGTCTAAATACATGAAGAAAAAAACAAATCTTAAATGCCTCTGCCTCTGTGGTTTTGCTATAATTTACAGATAGATATCAGAAAATGGCTAATATTGAATACTGGCTGTCTGAAAAACACCACCGCTAATTTAGTGAAGAACGAAAGGTCTTTTTTTGTAAAGTCTTTTTCCGCGTGATGACGATCAGGTGCTGTGGGCCTCCGTGACTCAGCTTCTCTCAACGCCAGAGAGCCCGAGCTTTTCTCCCCTTCAGACTCCATTATAATGTCATCTAAATAACATGCATAGTCCATTATAGTGATCAGATAAATCATCTGAATGGAAGACATTCAGCACAGTCTTCCAGCTCATCTGTGGCTCTCGGTGGGCAGATGTTAACATTAAGCCCTGAAAGCAGAGGGGAGGACGAAGGGGGATTGCTAATATGCATAATCCTACCTCCTGATGTTTCCATCAAGAGGCACAGAGTGCGATGTTCGTTATACAACTAAAGCCTCACAACACAGAGAGCTGGATCTTCCCCCAGGTTCCTCCCTAAGCCCGACTCTTGAGTTGTATTGATAACCAGCGTATACACGGGTATCAAAGGAACAAGGCTTTTGTGAGAACTAATGGCTGCAGCCACCCAGGCTTCTTTTTGGTCATTTTATCAGAGCACAGAGAGGGTCACTCATGTGCCTTATTCATACATAGACACTACGGTCACTCAGCAGCACCTGCATTCATAAACTGGGGGGTTGTAGCCTGTAAACTGTGACGAGCTGTCAAATAGCAGGTGTCAGAGAAGATGCTACGATGGAAAGAGCTGAAAAAAGGGACAACAGAGCATTATAAAGGTTCAGTTGTGCCTGAATGTCTTGAGACTTTTGAAGATTTTGTCCAACAGGTGCCCTGAAAGAAGCAGGAAACATCATTGTCGAGGTGTTATTTAGTGTCTTCCTCTGAAGTGAAACGAAAGTTAGACCGTCCTTAGACGGTAACTTCGGTATTTTTCAACCTGGAACCTATTTTCCTATGTTTGTGGGAAAAGTGACTAATGGGACGAGACTTTTTGAAATTGGACCAGTATTCATCCTACGTCACGCTCAGGGTGGGAAGAATCTCTGTAAACTACTGTAGTCAGACAGTAGTTTACAGTAGTAGTACTGTACAGCTATATAGAGTGCTCAAGGAATGAGTCCTAAACCCCAGAAATGAGTTAGCCTTTTAGCACTTCTGGAAGTCAATGGGTTCTTTGAATGGGTTTTTAGTTAGATGCCTGAAATAAGGTCTGTGGTTAACACAAGCTTAAGATATTTTAACATTTTGTTCTACAAGATAAAACACATCAGTAGATACCCCTCTCCTGAATTTTGAAGCTTTTATGTGTCTTAAAAAAGGTGGTTGCTAACAAGTGACTAAATGAGACTACTAAACATCATCACGCCGAGTCGTCCGTCTTTACAGTCTCATTATGTATACTTGTGACCGTGGTGTAGTTTGTTTAAAGCCTAACTTTAGCTTTTTACTTCTGCCGATTGCATTTACACTTCAAAAATCTGAAAAAGTGGTGTTCATTTGTGAAAATGATCTTGCTGAACGAAACGTGTAAGTATCATAAACCTTTGTTTGCCACAGAGCTTATTTTCTGCAATAATCCAAACTCCAATGGAAAAATCCCATTGTCTTTTTGTCAAGGGAACCCAGGGCGATGCTAACTTCCTGGTTGGCCTACAAAAACATGTCATCCCTGCACCACTCTATAGATATGGTGAAGAGTAGGGATGCACCGATACTGGTATCGGGTTCAATACTGTGCTCATGTACTCATACTTGCAAAACGGCTCCAATGCAAAACGGTCCAATACAACGGCACCAATACCACACGCGGTTGGGGCGCACTGAGGACAGTCTGCCCTGGTCGACAGTCGCACTGGAAGCAGGGAGCCCGTCACGGTGCGGCGAGGTCAGGGCGGGGAGCGCTGTAAAGCTGCGGCTGTGAGCCACCTTCACCCGAGCCTTTCCAAGCCAACATAGAGCCGGTCGCGGCGCACCGCCTCGTATGCGGGAATCCCCAGCCTGCCGTGTGTCGCTCACACCCTCCAGCTGGCTGTTAATAAGGCACAGAGAAATACTCGTATCGGTACTCGGTATCGGCGAGTACCCAAATGTAAGTACGTGTACTCGTACTCGGTCTGAAAAACAGTGGTATCGATGCATCCCTAGTGAAGAGGTTCAAACATTTGACTCGTGTACCCCAGCTTCAAACAATCAAATGTGGACAGATAAGTCTGTAAAGATCCCCAAAATAATCCAAACAAAGGGATACAGCAACTGGATTGAAGGTTACATCCATAATGTTGAAGAAGAGACCACCGGCGCCCGGCGTGTTGCTATTTGACATTAGCTAAGTTAAGTTGGCAAGTAGCTAACTTGCTAGCTAAAGTTGTCATGAGGAATCAATGGCTTGGCTTGTAGTGTCAATGTTACAATTAACTATTGCGTCAGAGGAGACATCATCTACTAGTTTGATATATTAATTTAGTAATACGACAGCGGCTAACGTTAGCTAACTTTGGCTAACGCAAAGCGCTAACGTTGGCTAACGTTATGTGTTAGTTTGTCAGATGGTATTTATTAGCTAGTCTGGTTCCTGTATAACATTGTGTTTGTTTCAGTCAAAGTTGAGTGTAGCAGCACTATCACAGTCAGGCCAAAGTCACAATTCACCTGGCAAACAAACACATAGATTAAAGGGACTGTTACGCTGTTCAGACTCAGACTCCAACACAAACTACACGGAAGCACCAAAACCGCAAAGTTATATCAAGTGAAGCCTGTCTGTTAAACAGTGTTGGCCGCGGTCGGAGGACGCGGGGGAGACCGTAGCTTTGGTCTCCAGGGCCGGAGTCTCTGCTCCTCTGCTCCTCTGCCTGCCGGCTTGCCTTCACTCACAGCTCGCTCCACCTCTCACGTGCATGCGCGCACACTACACACTGCAAAAGACTTCGTAGCTCTGAGAATATCTAGTGAATGTACAGTGGACGTTTGTGCAGAAATAACTGCTGCAGCTCCTCCAGACCAACAGAGGTTTCCCGTGTCTTGTGAAGTGACGGGGCTCCGCATCGAGAAACATCATTGTCTCTGACCAGGTGCCGGCCGGTGTCTCCCCTGTTCCTTCTGACTTCTGATTGCGATCGGGAGGCTGAAGCAGGAAAAGCCAACACTAGGATCAGCAGTGATTCATAGAGAGACCTTTGTCTGGTCAACTAACATTACTGCCAAACAGGGGAAATATTGTGGTTTAGCTGACGTGTGTCGCCTCACTGTTTTGACGGATGCTCGTTCTCATTCAGGTATCGCGTGCACATCTCAATGTTACAATTAACTATTGCGTCCCAGGAGACATCACCAGCCTCTAGGCCTACTAGTTTGATGTATTAATTTAGTAATATGACATCACAGTCAGGGCAAAATCACAATTCACCTGGCAAACAAACACATAGATGAACACAAAAGGTTCATCTAACCTTTGTATGTTTGTTAGTTTGTCCAAGTCCCGCTCATTCTGAAATCTGAATATCCGTTTACTCTGGCTCAAATAAATACACTGAATTCAAACACCTCATCCACATCTAAATATTCAGCCGTGACATTGAGAATCTTTTAGATAACACTAAACTACAATGTACTCCAACACAACAAACTTTGCCCAGCTGGCTCTCAAGTTTCCACCATGGATGTATATGGAGGCAACGCGTCATCTCGCAAGATTTCAGAATGAGACTTCTTCTTCTTGTTCTTCTTTATGGCAGACTAGGCATGGTTTAGTACATTATTGCCCCCACAGGTGTAGAATCATCATCATCCCTCAATACTGGACTAATTTCCGAAATGGTTCTCCCTATTATAGTCAGACACAAAAACATGAAAAAAAGGGTCAAGGTTGATGTCTGCTCAATTTATTAATATAAAATAAGTGGGTTCCAGTTAGCAAATAAAAGTGCTCAGTACAACTTTGCAAATATGAATAGTTGCTTCATTTTTTCTGCATGTCACCATAAACTGAATACTGACAACCCAATTTTAAAACATCCCAAAGGGCTTTGGCAACTTGTGGAAGAAATTTGAGAATCATTTTTGATATTTTCTAGATGAAGTGCAAATTAGATGGAGCTCTAAAATGCAGACTTGCCAACATGTTTAGTAGCCATATGACTCACATGGAATTATGAACAGGATTCATATTGGCTTTCAAATCATTCTGGCTGCATGGTGACAGTTTCTGATTTTCTAATAAGGAAAGATAGACTAAGGCAGATGCCGCCTAAGTGTCTAATTGCTGACAACACTTTTTAATACCCCGCGGCTTGCTGACAATTATTATAATTGTGAATTCTAATTCACAAGGTGGTACAATCCAATCCCTAAGTAGACCAAACATGTCCAAATTTCATTTGTAATTATTTGTAAAAACACACTTCTGACAGGTCATTGTTTAGTTTTCCTGTGGTTCAGATAGGATGAGTGAGGAGCGGGCAGAGTCATGAAAAGCACTAAAGGACCACAGACACCTCTGCTCACTGTGATAATGCTGCTCTGTGTTACTCTCATTGCTGCACTGGAAGAACAATCCAATAATACTCTACCAATAATACTAAACCCAAGCTCTTAAAAGTACAACAACTGCACATTTAAATCACTCTCTTGCACGCAAGTTCCAGCCTGCAACTACAACTACACTGTCAAGGAGGTCAAAACAATGAGTTACAGTATCATTTAAAGGGATTGTTTGTTACTTCTTACACGTATAAATCAATCCGGGTCGGTGTCCCATGCGCGCTCGCGTGTGGCTACGCTGTTCAGACTCAGACTCCAACACAAACTACACGGAAGCACCTAAACCGCAAAGTTGTATCTAGTGAAGCCAGTCTTGCTAAATAGTGTTGGCTGCGGTCGGAGGACCCGGGAGAGACCATAGCTTTGGTCTCCAGGGCCGGAGTCTTTGTTGTACTCTGCTCCTCTGCTCCTCTGCCTGCCTGCTTGCCTTCAGTCACACACCGCGCTCGTTCTCGCTCTTTTGTTCCACCTCATGTGCATGCGCGCCCACTACACACTGCAGAAGAGTTAGTAGCTCTGAGAATATCTAGTGAATGTACAGTGGACGTTTGTGCAGAAATAAATGCTGCAGCTCCTCCAGACCAACAGAGGTTTCCCGTGTCTTGTGAAATGACGGGGCTCCGCAGCGAGAAACGTTATTGTCTCCGACCAAAACTCCAGTGTCTTCCCTGTTCCCTCCGGTCGTGGTCGGGAGGCTAAGGCAGGAAAAGTCAACACTAGGATCAGCAGTGATTCATGGAGAGACCTTTGTTTGGTCAGCTAACATTACTGCCAAGCAGGTGAAATATAGAGTGATATTGTGGTTTTCACTGTTTTGAGCGACGCTCGTTCATGTCTATGTAGAGCGAGCACAAGCGCGAGCCCGAGCAACAGAACACTGACTTTCATTGACTTAACGGCCACAGGTGTCGCTGTTAACAAGCAATTTCTGATTCTAACAAACAGTCCCTTTAACTATTATGTCATTTAAAGATAGCATTTATGATTATCATCTCTCAACCCACTGTCCAGTGTTGTTGACCTGTTTGGGAAACTTTGTCATTTGGGCTACAACTGACAGATGACTTTGTAAACATCAGTTTGTAACAGCCACCCCCTGCTGACATTTACACCATTCAGCTATAAGGGTAAAAGTGCAAACAAGACTCTTCAAGACATCTTTTTAGCTTCCTTCCTTCTTTTAAAAGACTGAAAAGTATCACGACAAGTGTGCTGTTATTGTCCATAAGACACTGTAATGGTATATGCATAGTTGGTTTGTGATGCTGATAGTTAGGGCTGGGCAATATGACAATATATATCGTTTAAAACGATATAAAAATGTTGTTTATATTTTTCTATATTGTTTCTATCGCGTATAGGCTAGGCCTATATTTAATTATTATTTTCTTTCTATAATTTCACTTAAAACTGTTATGTTCCCAGACTATCCATCCATCCTTCTTATATGAAAACCCCTCCAACACATAACAGTTGGATACAGGAAGTCTTATATTGCTTACAATTGGAAAAGTTAAGCTTCTCTCTGAAAGGATCTCTGGAATCCTTCTACAAATCTTGGAGTCCTCTACTGGTCTATATCAGCGACCTCACTATTACTCCTGATACTGACTGTGTTTCTTGAGCGGAGCTTTGGAGGCAGGGAGAGAGAGGAGAGAGGGATCTTCACTACTCCTTTCCTGTGACCATCTTTAATTATGGCCTATTACTAACACTAATATGTCTCTCTCCAGCTCACTTACCTTAATTCCAACAAATACTATTGTCTTTACTCTTTTACTCTTACTTAACGTTGCACTTAACTTCATTTTATTTCCTTTTTTTAAGCTAAATTTATTACTTAATTTAATATTTTTTCTTTCTTTTATTATTTTTTCTTTTCTATTTATTTAAATTATTATTATTATTATTATTATTATTATTATTATTATTTCTTTTCTTTTCTTTTGTGTGACCAAGACCAACATTGGGTGGGGGGTGTCCTCTCTCTATGTTTTTATTTCATGTCATGGACACTCAGTTATGTTCTGCATTTGATATGATAACCTTTTGCAATGTCTGCAAAAACAAAAACTATAAAAAAGGTTTGAAAAAAAATCTGTTTCATCAAGTATCTGATTCATACAGGAGTATAAAAATAGGCTTTACCATGTGGTTATTTCATATAGACTATTTATTTATTGAGTTATCATGCAGAAAACATGCTATATTGGGATATATATCATTATCGAGATATGAAATTACCTATATTGTGATAGAAGATTTAAGTCATATAGCCCAGCCCTACTAATAGCATCCCCATGGGAATGCTTGTTTTATCTATTTATTCTTTTATGCATAAAGGTTGTTGACTATGGCCATTTCAAGTTTGTACCACTTGTCTTATGTCTCAATGTGGTTGCTGTGTGTGATGTTTTATCTGAGCTATGTTAAAATTGCAATAAAGTATTGAATCTCAAAATATCAACATGTCTCAAACTATAAACATGTATATAACTCAAATTGTGTGAATGTATATCTGCTCAGGAGGATAAATTAAATTGTATTCAGCAGGGCTAATTTTTTTCTTTTTCTGCAAAGCAATTAGTTTTATCATTTACAATTTCCACAGCCCTTTAGGTATGTAGCATTTCACTCTTGTTGTTTCCCCTCACCAATTAATTTGATGCATAATCTTGATCTGCACAGTTCAGGTTTAATTCAATTACACCCGAGCTCCTCACCACAGGTGCTCAGTCTTTTTTGCACTCGTGGGACACATGATTTCAATTTTTATTTGTTGTGTGTGAGATGTTTCCTCCATTAGATTGCACTAATATGAGATTATAAGAAGCATTGATTTAACCCTAACAATCCTTAAATAGAAAACCAAGGTATTTGCCATCGACATACACATCCTAAGCCCCCCCCCCCCCCTATGTTTTATTCATATGCATCCTTTAACCTTCATATAATGTAATTTGGCTGCTGGATTGGGCCGCACCCTTAACAAGGTCTGGAGAGGGAAAAAAAAGCTCCACGTTTATTGGCCTCTTCTTGCAGTCGTCACTCCAGCTAGTCCCGCCTCCTCCTCCTCGTCTTCTCCGGGCAGCAGATCGTATATAAACACGCTGATCCATCTTTCCTCCAGCCTACCCAGTAACATCATGATGCTAACCAGTATACGTGGAGCTCATCAGCCTCCAGATCTCAAAACAGAGAAACAGTGAAAGAGACGCAGCATCCCACGCTGCAGAATATTCACCTGTTGTTCTCCATCGATATACACGGTGAGTGCATCACTTACAACCTTTTGTCCTGCTGTTTTTCTTAATGCAATGTCAGTGGGTGTATGTTTTTTTTTTCTTAATAAATATGATGGAGCAAAAAAAAAAAAAAAAAAAAAAAAAGGCATAAAAGGAAAAAAATTCAAATGAAATGCCAGCCTCCTCTTCCTCTTCCTCCTCTTCCTGCCTCGCCTGGAGGGGGAAATGTTTATCATGTCGTCATGTTGCTGTGATTTGAGAGAGAGAGAGAGAAAACCTTTACTTTAGATGAGCATCTAAGGGTTAGTGCATATTATATGTGTCACATATCAGAGGTTCTTTTGGCTTTCCAACCTCCTGAGAGAAAACTTCGGTGCAGCAACAGGTGGCATGTTTTTTTTTTTTTTTTTTTTCCTGGGCCGAGATGCTGAGGAAGGAGAGATGGACGTGGAGGAAAAAAAGAAAGTAGGGCGTCATTCAGCACCGAGATACTGGACAGCTCCCACGTCGAGACGGTTTATATTGTCGCTTTTGTAGCTTTAAATCCTGACATGCCTGGTGAATATTAACCTCAGCATTCAGATGTCCCTGCTGCTGCTGCTGCTGCTGCTGCTGCTGCTTGGAAACTAAATGGAGGATTTTTTCTTTTGAGCAGCAGATGCTTGAATGTGAGAGCAAATGAAGTGTTTTTTTAATCAAAATGACTCCATTATTGATTGTGTCTTCTGGGGTGTCCTCTTGGTCTAAATAGAGTGCTGTGTCTGCTCAGCACTCCTCTTTCCTCTAGTTTACACTCAAGGACCCCCCTTTTTTCTCCCTCTTTCCTTGCTTCCTTCCTACCTTCCTTCCTTCCTTCCTCTCACTAAACTGTCCCCATCTTCCCATCCCCCTCTTCCACTGACTCCCAGTCTTGTTGCATAGCTACCAGCTCAGAAACATACTGGAGATGCAGGACAATCTGTCTGTCTCTTTTTCTCTTTCAGTTACGACTTATTGGAAAAGAAAACACATCATCACTGAGTTTGACGACCTGCGTTCCTCATTTTCCATTTTTCTCAATCTAAAATGGGGTGTAATTTTCAAAATTGTGCACAGCTTTCTGTTCATTGCATATGGTGAACAACGTTTATTCTAAGTGCTGTGCTGTGATCCTCTCTCTCTTCCTCCCCCCCTCCTCATCCTCCACCTCCTCCTCCTCCTCCTGTCTCCCTCTTTTGAGAGGAGCTGAAAGGTTGGCATTACAACAACAAAGGAAGGATGGAATGTCAACAGGCTTCAGAGAGAAATGGGTTGAGGGAAACACAGAGATGGGGATTGCATGTAGCGTTTCCATCTCTCCGACATCTGAAGTTCAACACCTGTCAACACACGGGCGCTCTGCAACACCTGTGACACATGCATATCCTGTAATGCTCTCTAACTCTGGGTGACGATGCAAAATCGATGTGTTTAACAGTGCGAGGGGAGATTCAAACTTGAGTATTTCAAGGCCCCGTGGTCGGTGTTACAACTCTTTTTTTCCTTTTATTACAGATTGAAGCAGCGGACGTGGAGCTCCAAACAAAAAATGAGAGGATGCTTCGGCAAAAGTGTTGGTAGTGCTGAGTGGAAGACTAGTGATTTTGTTGTGACGCTGATCAAAGAACAACAAGTCCCAGTCTGCCTCTCAGCACGAGCAGTGCTCTTCAGTCCACGTCAGCTTTAACCTGCACAGCTCTTCAATTCAGAACGCGCTCACGTGTCATTGTGAACAAGTTTTCCTGTTTATTCAGCTTCAACGACATGTAACCTGCCCCTGTGTAACTGGGCCTTAATGCTCAGCAATGTTATTTACCAGCAAAATTGCAATCAAAAGCACCATTTAAGCATTTAAACAATGAGATAAAACTCTGGGAAATACTGTAATAATGGCGTACAGCAGCACACTTTGTACAAAAATAGACTGAAATAACTTCACATTTCTTTTTAATTGTGCTACATAAATGTAATTGTTCATCTAAATGTTCATAAATTAATCTGTTGGACCTTATTTATGGCTTTTATATTGGTGAAATAAAACCCGGATGTAAACCTTTTTTACGCGTATTCCTGCATTTCCTCATCAGCATCAACGTGACAGCGTTGAATGTACACATATTATACGTCACAAACACCAGGAGCTGAGGAGATCCCAGAGAAGAAGAAAAGGCACTCTGGTCTATCCTGTTCTCGTGTCCTATTAATTACGCTTCCATTCTCCACTCAAACGTATTATTCCTCTTAGATGAGATGGCCTGCTTTACTTAACGCTCTACTATGTGCAACACTTTGAGTACTTAGAGTACGAAAAACACGTCAACCATCAATAAGAGGAGTCTAAATCCCTCTGTAATGGACAGTGGGTAGCACTTGCTTCCTGTAGTGCTTGTTTCTTCAATATGTGTCAGAGTTTTGAGTGACCAGGTGAATGAACCAGCAGGAGAGGTGTGAGAATACATGAATGCATGCAACTGAACTAGTCTAATGCACACCAAATGTTGAAGATATCCCAAAACCAACTGCAGGCAATTATCCTAATTATTAAAAGACGTGTTGGGAGGCTGACCTGACTTTCTGCATGGTGACTAACACATTGCTATGAGGAAAGCATTCAGCGTGAACTTAGTATCAGGAATAACTACAGAATGAGTCTCTTACACACAGTATTCATCCCTTTTTGTACATTTGTTTTTGCTTTTTATTACACTTCACTGCCAGTATTTTATGGGATGGATGCAGAGCCAGGCCTTTTCTGAGCTTTGATTAATATCAGTAAACAGACCTGAGCAAATATAAGATATCTAGGAAGAAGAAGTCTGAGAGGCACGCTCACACATGAAAGAAGATCCTGCTCTCTGCACTGATGCCGTATTCACATAAACAGATGAGGAAATTTATCTGACACAGATGTACAATTAAAGGACTTCAAATCACGATGCTTTGGCATTACGTCAAATTCTGCCAGCTGTGCACTTAAATATATGAAAAGCAGTGGTGGTGAGCACAATTATTTCTTAGCAAAGGGGGTTTAAAAGGATTGGATGGAAATGATGGAAAAGGCTTGAGGCTCCAGACATTAAACATTTGAAAACACTCTATCTGCCTTTCCCTCCCACAGGAAACCTGCATGAGTGACCTGACAGAATCCCCATTTTTGTTACGCATGGCAAACGGTTGCTCAGAACACAAATTCAAGCCTACCAGGCGTGAAAAAGAGGCACTATATTTACGTTAAATGTTATCAGCTAAATGTTAAGTAAAGATTGTTTGATCATTGAAATCCAAAGCTGACACGAAACCAACATTTGAATGACGAATCATCTTTATCTCCACTGACACTAAAAATCAATCATCTCCTGTTAATAACACACAATGCTCACAGCCCCTTTCACTCAGAAGAGCTGGCAACGTTTTAATTAAATATGCATCGTGGCTGGTCTCATTCACACTGCACCCTGTAAGTCTCCAGATTGGCGGCATGCTGGTTTTTCATATATAAAAAAAAACCAGGGACTGGCTTGCGTTGCTAAGCAACACAAAAGAGTCAAGTGCATTTGTTTATTGGCCAATAAGAATGCAGACAAAGTTTCAAGGTTTTCCAGGGAAGGTCCTGTAATAATGTAACTCACAGAAAAGAAAACAGAGGCGAGGATGCTCTAATAACCTTTCATATATTTGTGTATAAATAGTGTTGTGCATAAAGCATTTCTGTCACGCAACCTTCACAGAGCTCATGAACGGCTCTCAGCCTGAGAGGTAAAATGTGGTAGATTTATTTCTCTTAAAAACTATGGAGGTGGTCAGCGGTGAATCTGACCATTTTAATGTGTGGCTGTAATATGTTAATACAGAAAGGGATCAAAAGAACAAAGCAGGCTTTTGGGCCCCCGAGTACTTCTGCCCCCCACAGGACGGGGACACAATCACACATCACAGCCACAAACAGGCACATATGGTGCTTTATCTATCTTGTTTTGCCTGAATTCAAAATCAAAGCTACTATGGCCTTGTGAAAAGAGATGCATTCACAGTCAAAGACACTTGAGGTCATAATTATTATGTCTGAACAATGACAGCAGTTGCCAAAGAGTCCAGGCAGACGCTTTCACAAAGAAAGAAAATGCTAGAAAATAGTGATGGATGTGTAAAAGGAAGTGCACAACAGGTGACAAATTGCATCAGACACACATTCTCAAGAGCACAGACCTTGTGTAATGCATGTAGTCCCTCCTCGTTGTTATTACTATCTGGGCACCGAGCCTGGCGTGATGGTATGCCAACTGTTCCCCCGCTGTCTGTACTGGCACCCGTCAGCAGCACCCTGGCACCTCGGAGGGACTCTGGGGGAGGGAAAGGCAAGTCAGTAGTCAGCATGTGGCTACATGTGTGGTCAGGAGGAGCGGGAATCATGTCTGGTCGTCATCAAAGCGGGGCTGACATTTGATGAGCTGTTATCAGACAGAAGCTCCACCTCATGGCAGATTGCGTTTGGCATTCAATGATTACAAATATCTAAGCGGGGTCATCTCTAAATATCTTTTTGTTGATGATAAATAATTCACAGTACTGTAGGACAAATAACTGCTGCTCGCAAGCAAATATTCACGACAAAATAGAGGCCTTTAACACGGTCAATGTGTGCAGCATCTTTACAGTAATAGCCCACTTAATGGGGCACGACTAAGAATTATGTAGCAATCAATAAGGATTATGGCAATGCTGTGTCCACTGCTGTATAAATAAACAGACATTTAGATGATTCTGATGCTAAAACTGTGAATGTTAATGGTTTCTGTTCCCCTGATTTCATTGGCCTTTAAATACAGGAGCTAATCAAGAATCTGATTAAAACTGGTGACAAAAAAAAGTGAATCAGCCGAACTAGAGGGAAAGTGTTGAGTCAAACTCTACTAAGTTGTTAGTTACTGATCGTTTTAAAGCATGACACACATCACTGACTGTTTTTTCTTTTGTTACACTTTTTATGTAATGTGTAATCGCAATATCATCTTGGTTATTTTGTTGTTGAGCCCCTCAAAACATGTAACAGCTTTTGCCTCACTGGTAAACATGGAAGGCTAAAGTGTCAATGTCGGAATCCAGTTTAATAAGCTAAATAAGAAAGACAGGTGACCCTTTCTGACCGGGTCAAAAGAATATGTCCATCACAACCAGGCCACCAGCATGACAAGAAAACTAAAAATAAACACCTCACACGATGAACATGCTTGTGTCCGGTATTTTTCTTGTTTTGCAGGTGCAAAAATCAAGCTGCACTACATGCTGGAAACTATCTTGTAAATTCCAACTTACATTCATATATGCAGGGAGGTTGATGGAGCTGTTCCGCAGCAATTAAAGGCATTTTCACACTCAAAAACAGTCACACCTGAGGTGCAGGAGTTAACCGATTCATGTTAGTGTCCTTTTTCTTGCGATGACCAAAGTAGGCTGTTAAATCTGACTCATACTTTGCTATAAGATTTTTTTGTATTTGTATATTGTTCATAACATCAGACGGGAAGTTGGTGGCAAAAATGTATATTTTGCTTAAATATGTTATTTGCCCATAGAATTTGAAATATGAAGATGTGTGCTTTGGAAAAAATTGCTTTGAATTCAAGCGATATTTTTGACATATTGTACGTAGAGTATCCATTCACTGTTTTGAAGTGTTCGCTGTATTTACAGAGGGCAAGGACATGTCTCTCAGATCAAGTAGTTGTATAAAGAGAGGAATTTCATATTCAGATACAATATGAATACGCACATAGGGCCCACATCTAATTCTAGTTATATTTACATTCTGAATGGGTCAATTGAGCCACTATATCAGCAATATATTGACAGACATATTACTGGAGGTCATTTGGTCAGAGCCTTGGATTATTAATTATAGCATATGTGCGTAGCATGTCATTAAAGGGATAGTTTGTGTGTTATTGAAGTGGGGTTGTATGAGTTACTTATCCATAGTCAGTGCATTACCTACAATAGATGACGGTCGTCACGCCCCCAGCTTGGAGAAGCAGACATGAGTTACTGCACAAAACCACAGCAATGTACTGCTGCACGGGAGTTGCTGTCAGTTTATTTGTGTTATTGTGTGACTTCGGTCAGTTTGGATTCACCGAAGTCACACCATAGTGCAAATGTAACCGATCGAGGCAGCGGTAGACCCGCCTCCTTATGTCTGATGGCAAAGTAGAGGGGTGAAAATATTTGTTATATTGCGTACACTTGAACTGATATAACTGATATGAACGGAGGCTTTCTTTAGGTGGCTAAAATACCTTTTGCTGCTGGCCCCGTCCACAGGTGTAAATTGCTTTGCTCCCGTGTCGGAAACTCCTGTTTCTCCAAGCTGCTGCGTGTCGACCTTCATCTACTGTATTATGGATAAATACCTCATACAACCCCACTTCAAAACACCCGAACTATCCCTTTAAATAAGAGAAGCACTTTCGGATCACCTCAGACATTATAATCATGCGGGGTAAAAATATGCTAATCTGATAAAATGTGTTTACCATTTGATTAAATTAATGTATTATACTTAGAACCATGGTGGAACAACCCCCGCAACACAAACAGCATGTAACAATAACGCAAATACGAAAATAATTTTCAAGCAGCTTTTGTTTTTTTACGTTCATAAAAATGTCTCCGATTATATTTACAGAACAAAACATATTTAGGGTCACAATGAACAGTATTTTGAGGCTTGAATATATCGTGTCACATCATTCATTTTTTTGGCAAATAATAAAGACTTCAGTCCAAAATACTAAACAATATTGGGAGCCAATTTGAACTACAGAAATGGTGTGTTGCACAAACACAGCTGAAACAACTTGACATCAACATCAGTATTTTTCATATATTATCATAATGTAGAAAAACTTGCAGTTTACATGATGAGACAGAAATATGATAAATGACTTCTTCTTTTTTTTGGGAATAATCTGTGTTTTATATCCATGAGACAGTCAAGTCGCATCAATGCCTAAACACTTCAACTGAAATCGTGTGATGGTAAAATTAGCACACTGGTCAAATGACTTCTATATTCAACAAACTGGGGCCTACCCAGTGACACACATAAAGCACAGCAGACATGTTTGCCAAAATGTAACCAGCAACACAGCCAGATATTCCAGAAGAAATAAATAGTACAGCCATATAAAAGCGAAATGAAAAAACACAGAGTAAAACACAGAGGTATAGGTAAGAAAGCTGAGTTGTTTTAGTTTGATGTGTTGCTTACAAAAAGTATGAATTTGGAGTTTGAAAGTTGCGCTATACAAGTGTGATTTAACCAGAAGAAATGTCTAGCTCCTTTTCATCTGCTGGGCTATACAACTGGTCTCAGACCTGCTTTATTTACATTGAAGAGGACCCAATAGTCATATTAAGGTCAACTTAAAAAAGGCCCAGTGAGTAGGATTTTCCTGAAACACAATGTATAGACTCATACAAAAATAATCCCTCTCAATTATCACTTATGAGCCACTAGAAGTGTGTGTGGCGGTGGCTGTATCTGCAGAGACCCTGCAGCCCTCTACCTGGATTTTTTTCATTACATTATGCTGGGACGCTTCTGGGCGTCAACCTCTATAAAAACTTAGCAACCAGGTGCCAGATCGTAAGCACGCATCCAAGAGGAAGCTACGAAAATGGCGGACACAGCATCAAAAAAACGCAAATATAGTGAGGCCAAACGCCAAGCGGACAAAGCTCGATCCAAAACGCGAGTGAACCTGGGGTTGGCTTCCACCCGCTGGCGAGCACCCTAACCCTCGCTCAGCCGGGGAGGAGAGGCCAACTTTGAATGTTTACAAACCGCAAACCGACAAATCCTACTCATTGTGCCTTTAAGATTGAGAATCAAAAACCGAGACGTCTGGTGATGTGAGAATGAAAGAAGCCTCTGGAGGCCAAAAAAAATTTGAACAAAAAAAGACGGGGCTTTTGATCTTCGGCACGTCGCCTCCCACTGGAGGAAAACTGAAATGTGTAACACTTTCACAGGTAACGGCTGGTCGGGTTCAGAGATGAGCCGTCAGCTGGAGATGAAACAGGACAGTCAGTACTAGGTGGTCTTCACCAGATCGTAGACGTGGATGTGGACGTCATCGTCATATTTGATGTAGTATACCGTGGGCTTAGCCGGGACCTGATAGATGACCAAGCCCGTCCTCTTCAGACCGTTATCTGTGACGTACTCCACCTGTTTACCCACGAGGCTCTCTGGCTCCTCACCTGGCTTCCTGTCTGCTGGCAGCAGGTGTTTGTTCTCTGGACAGATAAACAGCAGACAGACAGACAAAATAAGAACAATGTAACAGGAGCAAGAAACTTCTTCTTCTATCATTTTTAGGCAGCCAAAGTCTAAACATTTGCAAAGATAACAGCAAGGTTAAGATAGTAAATTATCTACAATGAAGCTGAACCTTGTCCCCTACCAAACATTCTTGGCCCAGTTTATGTATTCACCTCTCCTTGCCTCCTCTATGTCCTTAGATAGCATTTTCTTCTCATGATAAGACAATGAGTTCCCATAACGGAACATACTGTCTTACTACTGAATCTAGCAGAAACTCAGAAAATGCTGTTTAGGAAAAAAAAGAAGGCGGCATACAGATTGGAGTGTTTTGTAATGCAGACTATGTAAATTTGTCCTGCTCTCTTCCTCCCACCTTTCCAGTGGAGAATCTGAAACACCGACAGTTTAATGCACACAAACACTAAAGCTCTTGTTACTCTACCTGATTCGGGCAGGACGCGCAGATCACCGTCCTTATAGTCGTCCCACAGCTGGTACATGTAGAGCACCGGGTCCTTCTCGTAGGTGATGTAGTACCAGTGGGTCATGATGGGGGCTCGAGACAGCACCATGCCTCGCCACTCGTTTTTCTCACCGTCCTCCTTCTCAAACAGATGCTCTACCGCACGGCCCACCAGCTCCTCCGCCCCAGGAGGCACCTTGATCTTATTGTTCACTGCAGGAAGAAGAAACTTTGATAAGCCTGTTAACTGGAAAACTGTATAGATCCCAGTAGGACATTGAAATGTTATTGTATTATCTTACAATGCCGACACTAATAAAATCTGCAAAAACCCTTAACAGACTATCAGTTTTAGTTAAAACCAGCTTTATATTAGTTCACTGAAGCTGAGAAATGTTTGAAGTTGAAGTGAAATGAGGGACTGATGTATCAGATATAACTAACTAATCAACTGGGCTGAAGTGTTCACACCGTCAGTGTTATCATTTCAAGTTTTAACCCATCATACTCTTTGACAAATGATTTGGCTGTTTTCTACAACCCATTCAATCATACTCAGGCACAAATTAAGTGATACGTCTGATGATTCATTCAGCCACAACAGTGGAAGAAGAACTGGGTGGTCAGCATTAGCAACGATAGTCACCACACTAGAAGAGAATAAGAAAAATACCAACTCAAGCTTGAAAAAAAAAATCTTAAAAGGTCCAGTGTGTAGGATTTGGTAGCATCTAAGTGGTGAGGTTGCAGATTGCAACCAACTGAGTTCTCCTCCACTCACTCCTCTCTTTCCAAGACTGGTAACGTGAGCCACCGAGTGCAAAACTGTGGTAACGCCTTTCACCTCGCTCAGAGGCCATCCCTAGCATAACGACACAGATAGCGGCTGGCGGTACCACGGTTTTGCGCTCTGGTGCTCACGTTACCGCAGCATGTAGGAGAACTATGATGGCTTTCAGGTAACGTAAAAAACTAGGGCTGTCAAACCTGTACCTGTGAGGCTTTCTGGACAATATTTGTAATCGTTTTGTGTTGTTAATTCATTTCCAATAATTTTTGGAGTATTAAATACTTGGCAAATCTCCCTTTAAGATACATTTTGAACAGATAATCATGATAAACTATGGACAATCATGCCATTAATCGCGGTTACATATTTTAATCGATTGACAGCCCTAGTAAAAATGTGAAAGGGCTCTCTCTAGAGCATTGTTTGGTTTGTCCGTTCTGGGCTACTGTAGAAACATGACGGACTCCGTGAAGAGGACCCGCTCCCTATGTAGATATGAAGGGCTCATTCTAAGCTAACGAAAACCCAACGATTCTTAGTTTCAGGTGATTATACACTAATGAAAACATAGTTATGAATATTATATTCCATTTCTGCTCATAGATCCCCCAAAATCCTACACACTGGCCCTTTAAGAAAAGGTCATAATAGTGCCGTGTGACTGCAATGTGATCCCAGATATACTGAGACACACATGGTATAAAAGACCAAGTGTGACCAGAATAGTTACCAAGATTTAAAAAAGCTCAAATTACCACTTCTCAGCACTTTAAGGTTTAAAATATGCGCACCAAAGCAAGGCAAAAATATGTCAATAATTAGATAAGATTTTGTCACACTCACCAACTTTTTCTGTCAACACCTGCAGGTTGGACACCCGGTTGTCTTTGAAGAGCTCGATGCCATACACGCAGTCAAAGCCGTCATATTTGACCATGTACAGGGAGCTGTTCACAGTCAGGCGCTCCAGGACGGTGCCTTTCCACTTGGTTACGGATCCCTTCTCCCTCCAGGTATGCTGAATCCTACGGCCCAGCAGGTTGTCAGGGTCTGGGCTCAGGGTCGAGGAGGCCGAGCTCTCACTCAGCTCTCCACTGCTACGCTTCCTGTGAACATGGAGGGTTCAAATAAGCATCAATGTACTAGTTGTAGTCCCAATCCCAATGTCCCCCATAAGGCCTTAAGTCCTGAACCCTCAGAGACTTGACTGACATCATCTGGTAAATGGTTGAGTGTGAGCGGCTGCAAGAGCTGGAAATGATACAAATATGAATGGAACAGCACTTTGCAGCGACATATCAAGTTACCTTGACGACGCCAGTCGTGGGTTTTTATTTTAGGTAATTTTCTGCCTATTTGAACGTCTTTCAGGCTCTTTCCTTATGAGACTAAAGGTAACTGTAAAAAATTAATTTACTTGATTTTGTCAAACTTCATTAAGCAAAATTAAACAAAGTGGTTGATGAATAAATCAGGTGTGTAATATAGTCTACTGCTTGCATTCCTCTGATTTCATCCATACGGTTAGGGACAGCCCTAAGCCCCCACAGACTTTAGTTATGACTTTATTCTCATAATATTACGACTTCTTTTCTCGTAAAGTTAAAACTTTTTTCTCGTAATATTACGACTTTTTTTCTCGTTAAGTTAGGATTTTTTTCCAGTAATGTTGCAACTTTTTTTCTCGTAAAGTTCTGACTTTATTCTCGTAATATGACTTTTTTTTCTCGTAAACCTATGACTTTATTCTCGTAATATTACCCCTTTTTTCTCATAAAGTTATGACTTTTTTCTCGTAATATTACGCCTTTTTTCTCGTTAAGTTATGACTTTATTCTAGTATCGTTGCAACTTTTTTTCGCGTAAAGTTTTGACTTTATTCTCGTAAACCTATGACTTTATTCTCTTAATATTCCGCTTTTTTTCTTGTTAAGTTATGACTTTATTCTAGTATTGTTGCAACTTTTTTTCTCGTATAGTTCAGACTTTATTCTCGTAATATTCCGCCTTTTTTTCTCGGAAACCCATGACTTTATTCTCGTAATATTACGACTTTTTTTCTTGTAAAGTTATGACTTTTCCATGATATGACTTTTTTTCTCGTAAACCTATAACTTTATTCTCGTAATATTACGACTTTTTTTCTCGTTAAGTTATGACTTTTTCTCGTAATATGACTTTTTTTCTCGTAAAGTTATGACTTTATTCTTGTAATATTACGACTTATTTTTCTCGTAAAGTTATGATTTTATTCTCGTAATATTACGCCTTTTTTTCCTCGTAAACCTATGACTTTATTCTCGTAAACCTCTGACTTTATTTTCGTACTATTACGCCTTTTTTTCTCGTTAAGTTATGACTTTATTCTAGCATTGTTGCAACTTTTTTTCTCGTAAATTTATGACTTTATTCTCGTAATATTACGACTTTTTTTCTCGTTAAGTTATGACTTTATTCTGGAAATCTCAGATGTTTTTCCCCCTCAATGTGGCCCTAATACTCCATAGTACATGTGCACTTTGGCCCTCACTGCATAAGACTTATATACTTTATACTTAGACTATAAACTGTGTTACCTTCATCACAATGCTCAAATGTTTTTTTGTTTTTGCCTAGAATGTCTCTTTTGATAGTAAATGTTACTGACCCCTGTTCTAGCATGGAGTAAATAAGTGTATGTATATAGTATACTCTCAAACACAACACATCAGGGTCAAAGAGGTCAAACAGACTGCATGGTTCCTACCTGCCCCGTTTCTTTGACATGTTTCCATAAATTCACACAACCCTGTGAGACACAAGACAACTCAAGTCAGTGAAACAAGTCAGCACCATTATTTTCTATTCATAATAATTAAAAACAGTTTTTAAAGTATGTATTGGTCTGCTGCTCTGAGCTCAGTCATGCAAATGAGCCCACAGACTCACATTACCGGATGTAAACAACGTTAACTGCGACAACACCTACTGCTAACTGCCTTAGCTCCATGCTACCGCAGCCTACAGGTTACATGTTTAAAGAGCTAGCACCATATGGAACATAAATGTATAACTTCACTAAGACAAGCTGGATAAAAGCCGACGGGACTGTGTTTAACTAACAGTGAGTCTGTAATAACACAGACAGCTCGGTAGTTAAACGTTAAAGAGTCCTTTCACTCACTGTTTTGTTGTAAAATAGAAACATGTCTGAGGTGTTTCTGGCTGTTACATTTCTTCACATATAAGCTAGCTGAACAAAAGGAAATGCATCGCCATGTAACGCTGGTTGTTGAACACAGGTTGTAGTTTCTACATTACCGGACACATTAACACTTTAACACACACAATATGACATGTTTAACCCGATTAACAAGTTTCGGTAGGCGTGGAGCCGGAGGAATGATCTGGTTGAACATACCTGGTCATTAATTTCACATGTGTTTGTCTTTTGCTGAGCAGATTCCTCCACCTAACGCGAACTAACGTCGGCTAGATACACGGAAACGACCCTGATATGTTGGACTACAACTCCCAGAAGGCAACTTCACCGCTCGCAAAGCACTCTGGGACTTGAAGTCAGTTTTATGGTACTTCCTTTTGATTTGGTGCAAAAGGAAGTTTAGTCAGCTTTACACAGTCCTGTGTTTTATGTATTTTCGACATGTTTGATATTCATATTAATGACATTTTGTTCTCCTTAAGATGTCTAAGATAGATCTTTAGAACCATCAGCCTGTCTTGCTTTGTTTGGGGTGGTACCACAAAATTTCACTTTAAACAACAATAAACAAAACCTTTTATCTTTTACTACGCTGGTGGCCAGATGACAAATTTTGATTAGATGGAAAGATTGCAATCCTCCAAAATTTGCACAATGGCTTAGAGATATGTTATATTTTATTAAGTTGGAGAAAATCCAGTATACTATTAAGGGGTCAGCCGACAAGTTTTCATTTATTTGGCAAATTTTTCTCAGTCGTGTTGATTCCTTAGACCCAGATAACTTTGTGGCTGATTAAAGTTTAATGTATGTGTGTGTAGGTATGTATATGTATATGTGTATACATGTATACACATATATATGTGTATATATTTGTGTTCAACTCTTCGGCTTAACTCCTGTGCTTGTTTTATGCATGTCAGTGCCCTAGATGATAGAGTGTACTGTCCTAGACCTCCAACAATTTATCATGATTTATGTTTATTTATTTTATTTTATTTATTTATCTATTTATTTATATTTATTTTTGTACACTTGTTTTTTTTGAGTGCCTTCTGTGTATTGTTATGGGTGGGGGGAGGTGTGTGTGTGTGTGTGGGGGAGGGGGGATATCTATCAGTCCAAAAATGTTTATGCAATGGATTGTCAGAGTTGTATTAACAAAATTCAGAAATAAACTCTGTTTAAAAAAAAAAAAAAGATGTCTAAGATATGGGGAAGTCTCGAAACTACATTTCCCATCATGCACTACAGATCAAACCCACATTGTTTCCTTGAGTTGACTGCTGCACCAAGAAATCTCTAGTAGGTAATAATTACTTGAGAGACATTAAATATATAAAGACAGCTTGCAGGCAGTAAACTTTAAGTTTAGATTAATTCTTTTTCACTGTATTTGTAATTTAGTTTGATAACCCCAGTGCATTTATTTGCTATATTTATTGAGGGGAATGAAAGAAAATTAAACATATTTTAAATCTTTTTTTGTTTGTTTGTTTAAATACACGCAATTGATTTGAGTTTTGTATTAAAATAATAATACAAAACTCAAAGTAAAGTAAAATCTAATCTAAACAAATTAAACTTAAATATACACTGTTAATGAAGTGAGAGATGAACTTTAAAAAAGCTTATATAGTATATTATAAGAGACTTGAAAATAATTGTACTTGTCATAAGAACACTAAATCACCACTTTAAGTAATTTCAATTTACTTTTCACAATTTACAATACACCTACAATAAAGTACATTTTTACACTGGAATACCCCTTTAAAAATTACAGAATTAGTATATTTATTTTTAGTACATTGAAGTTCAACTTAATGACATCTATTTTGAAGTACACTTTTCAAAAGTACAAGTTAAACATAATTTAAATGAAGCGCAAAAAGTAAACTTGTAATAACTTTTGTATGCTTAATTTACATTTCTAATAAAACTGAAGTATGCTATTTTTGACATGGGCTCAAACACTTTAATAAGTTACTCTATCAAAAAGTAAACACAACTACAAACCAAGTATACCTTTCTGTAGGCCTATAAGCCAAATATACTTTTCTGTATTGAGTAATAAGTATACTTATGTTTACTTTTGTTAAGTATATCTCTGATAAGCACATAAAAAGTAAACTGAAAGTATACTCTCTTATGTTATTTTTTCATACTTTATTTTTTCCCTTTTTTCAAGGTTGTTTTCATATATGCAATTTACAGTTCGTAATTACAATAGTTTATAAACCAATTTTTTAAGTAGTCAAGCTTAGAGACGAACACAATAAGTACACTAGGGAAAACAACTTCAGCATTCAAAATTGAAATAAAATTAAGAAAAGAAAAGAAAATAATAATAATAATAATAATAATAATAATAATAATAATAATAATAATAATAATAATAATTCGAAAAAATAAAAAATAGTATTACTTATTTATTTATTTTATTTATTATTATTACTTTCTTTTCTTTGTATTACATCATAAAAAATGTTATACTCTCTTATTTTAAGTTTAAAAGAAGTATACTAATAGCAGACTTGAATAAACTTCTTTTTGGTAATGGTAGCTGAATTGATAGATATTGTGAGTGACATTTATAATACAAAATAAATGCATATTGTTTTTTAACTGCATGTTACATTTGTTTTAGAAATGAATTGACTTTTTGGCTCGAATATCTTCTGTAATTCAAGAGCTGTGATTTTTTTAAATATATAAATAAAATAGTGTTACATTCACTAAAAAAATCTTAATGTGTTGTTTTATTGTCTATTAATCAGTCATGAGGTATTTGGAACATTTGTGAAACTATGCCCAATCTTGTCACATATTATAAAATAAAGAAAAAGAAAAAGTGAATGCTGTCATAAAATGCAGAGGGACAGAACGACTTTTCTTTATCTGAAATGCTAATTTCCACCACAAGATGTCATACTAAACACAAAATCTCTGCCACCGGCTCCTTTAACAGACTTCAGATGATGGACTGACCAGTGAGGAGAGTGAATGATGCAGTACCCTTGGGTGCCTGTCTGACAGCTTTTTCAGGGTGAAAGCTTTTTGGTTTTATCTTGTGCCAAACCACCTGTGTGTGTGTGTGTGTGTGTGTGTGTGTGTGTGTTTGTTTGTGTATGACTCACCCGTGATGTGGAGGTGAATAAAAACACACTGCGTAAGCCTTAATGTCCTGTTACTGGTAATCACAAAGCAATCAGCAGTAATCATGCACATAAATTATTGATTGGTTCCATTTATTTAAAAAAAAACTTTCATCATTTGTCTCACATGGCCTATTATTCATTCATTTGTTCACCTATTTATGTTTAATTCTCTCATTTTAGTGTACAATGCCAGTACTTTGACACACAAATACCCATTTAGCATACATAATACATATTTTATGACCAAACAAACAGTAAAAAGCAAAACAAAAATTAGGTCAGGTGATTTGTGCAAAACACCCACAAAGAGTTTGTGGGTGTTTAAAAGTATTTTTAGACTCATCATATTTAAATTGGAAAACTTTTGGACTAAAAAAAGAAATTAATTATTCAGTACCCTGAATCTTATTCCTGGTAGTGTGAAAGCTCCAACAGCATTTAGACATCCATGTTGGGGAATAAATTAACAGAAACTGAACAGTTAAAGAGAATGAATAAAATATGATAAATCTAAATAATGTGACGTCATTGGTGTCGGGTCCAAATTTTGTGATGGGGATGGTAGGGACGTTGGAGGGACTAATGGTACGTGTCCACAGGCGCGTTTTCTTATCGCGAGGGGACGCGCCGCTTCCCAGCATTGGACGCTTGGTGGGCTGTCCCTAGAAACAAGGCACAAGGCTCCTGATTGGACGAACGCTTTCCCTCCGTGGGCGGCTGCTCCCAGCTTTCAAACCGAAAACAGTATGGAGGCTCGTTTGGAAACTTTCTTCTCTTATTTTACGAAAATAGTTCACCGAAATGTGTTTCTGAAAACATTTGAGGCGAGAAATAATCCATGCAGTTGCTGAATCTGCCTTTATTTTGGATCAACAATGTTTATTTTAAGAGGTTCTCAGGAGTTTCGAGAGGCGGTGAGTCACGTCAGACCCTCGTGATTTGCATAAAGTAGACTAGCCCTCAACTTTATGCAAACAAAAAATCGTCGTGACGCTCTGTTTCGCGAATTGCGCCGCCACGCTACCAGAATGCATTGCACGGCTGCTTACATAGACGATGAATGGGAAGTGAGGAAAGGACGGAGCCTGTGGACACGTACCATAAGACGGGTCAGTGGCGATATTCCCGCAGACCCTTTGACGCACTGAGGACCGTCCACCCCGGATGACAGTCGCGCCCCCGCAGGGAGAGAGAGCACACTGCTCAGCGAGCACTTTACAGCCCGGGAAGCGGCAAGGTCCGGGTGAGGAAACTCACGGTTGAAGCCGTGAAGGTACATGTCCACAGCCTCCATCCTTTCCACGCTTCCCATTCATTGTCTATGTAAACAGACGTGCAATGCATTCTGGTAGCATGGCGGCACGATTCGAGAGACGGACTGTCACCCGCTGCTCATTTGCATAAAGTTGAGGTCTAGGCTACTTTATGCAAATCACATCGTCCAACATGACTCGCCGTCTCTGGAAACTCACTGGAAACTTTTAAACTAAGCCTTTGTCGATCCAAAATAAAGACAGATTAAGCAACTGTATGGCTCATCTCTCACATAAAATGTTTTCAGAAACACCTTTCGGTGAACTATTTTCGTGAAATAAGAGAAGAAAGTTTCCAAACGAGCCGCCATATTGTTTCCGGTTTGAAAAGCTGGGAGCAGCAGCTCACAAGGGAAAGCGTTCGTCCAATCAGGAGCCTAGTGCCTTGTTTCTAGTGACAGCCCACCAAGCGTCCAATGCTGGGAAGCGAAGCGATCCCTCACGATAAAAAACGCCCCTGTGGACACGTACCATCAGCCCCTTCACCCCAGGCCTTTCCAAGCCGACCTAGAGCCGGTGCTCCCGAGGAAATGCGATGCGCGGGGACGTCTCAACCCACCTAGTTGAATCCCACCGGCAGACTGCGCAGACCCCAACCCCCCCTTTGAGTGTAAAAATATTTTTCGTTTTATTATGAAATTGTGGCGGACCAACCTAAACTGTGGCGGGCTGGATGTCAGATCACTTTGATTTCATTTGAATTAGGCTACACAATGGTTGATTATTATTGGTCCAACATTATCGCCAACAGTCTATGATCATAATACTTGTCAGACGTTTCCAGTGTATTACCATAACTCCTGAAATTGGGGGGACAAAAAGTCTCGTTGTCCCTCCTATTCCAACGCCTATGCTACTGATCATGATGTACGTCTACGTTGGGTGAACCTCTCTGTAAAAACAGACGTGTGAATGTATTTTTGTTCAGGTTAACCTACTTGAACTCATCACCAATCAGCCACTCAGGGTCTAAACTCCACTGTGGCATTTAGATCTATTAATAAGATCATTTTACCCACAGAGTGATATTTGCTGCCTAACATTAGCAGCCATGGCGGTCTGAGTGGTTACAGCCAGAGTTCGCTTTTTCTGATAATCAAATCCTGGATTAAAACAGTTTGACCACAGATGTGTCAGATGAGTTCACTACAGACGGACTCGCTGTGTGAGGTGTGAGTCAGTGTTAGTGCTCTGTAAAGCCGACAGCCTTCGGGAGGGAGCCAGTGTTGTATCGACACAAAGCTGTCCGGCGTCCAAGGTTGCTCCTCCTGTCCATGTTGTTGTCACAGCAACAGAAAAGGCCTGGATGTTGGAGAAATGGACTGGCTTCTTCTTTTTTGTTGTTGTTGTTACATTTAGTCCCATGATGCTCTACAGCAGGCGTTCAGTAAATCAGCGGAGGTCACTCAGCTTCCAGTGAGACTGCGACTCAGCACATCTATGCCACTTGAATGTGTTGATTTATACAGAGTTGCAAGGCCCCAAAATATAATAAATCCTTCTGTTTACTCGTCTGTGACTGACATCCTCTGCTGCTCGTCTCTTGCAGGTTTCTCCAGCGCCGCCGTCTGAGGAGGGGAGCCCACAGCGGCCCTCTCCCCTGGGACACCATGAGAATACCGTCTCCAAAAATAGAGGTCTCCTCCTCTCCTTCCAACTCTTCCGCTCTTCCAGGTGTCTGTCGCTTCCATTTGCATTACTGGTTAGAGGACACACAGTCACACATCATCCACACACAGACTTGCACCCTGCTGAGAAATACTGTTGATGGTTTTTGTCAAGTATTGCAGGGAGGTTGCATAGCAGACTTGAAAAGTCAACCCCAGGTTAGTGTGTGTGTGTATGTGTGTGCATTGATTAGATATCTCTATTATTATTAGCAACATCCCTATGCAACCTGAACTATGGTAGCTTTAAAGGGATGGCACGTCACAGCTGTATCATACATGTGTGGAGGTGAATCGAACTTGTCTGTGACGTGTGTGTGAAGCGGGGTGTTGGAGCTAAAAGAGAAGTGTGCTGATGATGAGTGTTTCCAGCGATTTTAATTAGCAGGGTTCTGTTTCTGTCTGGATCACAGCTCACCTCTCCTCTCAGAAGACGAACTGGCAAGTATGAACTCATTCGATAAAACCCTGTGATTATGACGAGTTTCCAGAGACCGCGAGGACAGTAGACACACATGAGCGTGTGTATTCGGCTGGCTGCCGGCTATTCCTGTTTTCTTTCATGTTTAGATGAAAGCTAACTCCCCTTCGGTGCTCAGACTGTTTCAAATGTGTGATTTTTTTTAAAATAGTTTAAAAATTTTTTTCCATCAGGGCTGTCACAATAGCAGTTTTTCACTACACGATTATCGTGGCTAAAATAATTAATGATAATGATATTAGGGGAAATAGAGCAGCCTGTGTGAAAATGAGGAACATGGAGCATCTTTCAAAGTTATACTTTAGGTTTCACAAATAACAAAATACTTAATCTTTTGGCACATCAGCACCACATTATCATAAGTATCAGGACTTTGAATAGATTGTGCAAGAAACTGCGTTTATTTTGAATAAAGAACCACAAGAAGAAATTGCCTCTTTTGTGGAGGATGAAATTACCTTTTTTTCTCATAAAGTTATGACTTTATTCTCGTAATATTATGACTTTTTTTTTTTTTATATTATGACTTTATTCTCGAAATCTCCAATCTCTTTTTCCCTGTCAGTGTGGCCCTAATACTCTAATACATAATAAATTTGAAGAAAAAAAATAATGCTATCCGTCAAATTTATCTTTATCTCTTTGTTTATGTGCATTTCTCTTTTTTTGGCAAATGAATTACACTCAAAATACGAGTGGAAGGAGGTGGAGAGAGAGTCTGTAACCATAACCAGTGGTGAGTAGAGTAGCCAAAAACTGTACTCATGTAAAAGTACTGTTACTTTGCAAGAAAAAGTACTCAGGTAAAGATAAATGTTGTCATCAAAATAACTACTTGAGTAAGAGTACAAAAGTATTTACTGAAAAAGTTACTTGAGTAGCAAGTAACTTAAGAAATTAAATAATACTCCGTGGCTGCTGTTTCCATCCCACGCTGCTGGGGGCGTATCTGGTCAGACTCTCAGCTGGGGGTGGTTCTTTTCAAAAGTTTTGGATTTCCTGAAGGGAGTCGATATCTGTAAAAGACTGAAGCAAGAGTTTATCTGTCTATAGTATGTAGAGTATTTCAGAAGCACAAAAAAAGATAGGCTGTCTTAAATAACAATGGCTGATGCCACAAAGTATGATTCAAGTGCCACAGAAATAATACATGATTATCAACGGCCCTTTCTGAGAGCTGAAGGTAGCCGTAACATCTGCCACCCAGCACTTAACCATAACACTAAATGTTTCAAGGTAATTATATCCAGTCGCTGTGATAATAAGTAAATCCTCTCATTAATTGGGTCTTAGGATTGTGTAGCTCTTGCTGTCACAGCTAATTGACCCCAAGAATGAGGTGGAGTACATCTGCCTTCATTTATGCACAGCTCTAATTAACACCAGAACCAGAAAGGAAGGGACGCATATGTGTGTGTGTGTGTGTGTGTGTGTGTGACATGTGATCTATTGACCCCAATCAACAGAGCCAGACCATATGGAGAGAGAAGCATAAGTGTAGTATACACTCATTATATATTTCATCCTGTGTTAATCATGGTTATTTTATACCTGTCATAAAACATTATAAAGACACTTGCAAATTGCTTTACCATCAAGACTTGGTCTCTCTTTTTCTTTTTACTACCACTTTATGTGGCCGAAGATGGACATATCAGCTTTATTCATCTGGCGGCATCTAGCAGTGAGGTTGCAGATTGCAACCCCTCTCGTGTACCAAGTGTGTAGGACAACTACAGCGGCCGACGTGAAAACGTAAATGTCCCTCTCTGGAGCTGTTGTAAGAGTAGCTTAAGTCATTTGGAGAATAGCAGCACCAATGCGTAGAGTGTGTGAGAAGTGAGTGTTTATCACTCAAGACAGAGAGAGAGAGAGGCGGCGAATGTGTGTGAGTGAACAAGTGAACGAGTGGAGCAGAAGTCAGTGTTGGTTTAGCTTTGAGAATATCAAGTGAATGTTCAGTGGAAGTTGCAGTTTGTGCAGAAATAAATGCTGCAGCTCCTCAAGACCAACAGAGGTTTCCCGTGTCTTGTTTCCCGATGGCTGAGTCGGGTGACGGGGGTTAACTCCAGAGCGAGTAGCGTTATCGACTAAAAAGTTAACACAGTGGTTTGTCTTTTCTGGGCTACTGTAGAAACATGGCAGACTCCGTAGAGATATCTGATCTGGTATTGGTGCACCCCTATGAGCGACTCCTTTCACTTTAAAGTAGTCATGTAATCCATTGTTATTAAAATATTGATTATAGCCGCTTTAAGATAAACATCACATCAATTTGTAATCCTGTTTGTTTTCGTCTCAAACACAAACACATGGATATATAAAACAGAATTCCTATTTTTTCAACTCGGCTGAAGTTTGAAAATGATGTCAAATTAAATGAAAAATGTCCAAATTTATCAGCCGGTCATATTGCTTTTTTTTCTGGAGAAAATGTGCTTTTTCAAATTGATTTGAAAGTCCATTTACTTGCCGATGCCATCCCAAGTGTCTGACGTAAATGGGAGGGGTTCAGTGTCTTGCTCAAGGACACTCGGACAGGACTCTGTGTTATTGATGGACAGACAGAGTAGCTGTGGTGGAGATGTAATCTGACACCGTCTGCTTACAGGACAGCATCTTTCACCACGAGGCAGCCACCTCAGAGGACACAGATGTCCATCCTTTTACTCCTCACACTCTAAGAAATGATTTGAGCTTTATGTTCCCCCGCTGAGATGATAAGCAGTGCTGAATGTATTGATCACGTAACCCTCCAGAGATGTTATTGCATCTGATGTTGATTACAGTTTATTTTGATGAGTAACAGCGCTGTGTTTCTCTCTGTAGTCTCTCCAGCGGGCTACTGGACTTTGTGGACTCTCTATCTGTCTGCCCACGCTTTCTCTGCCTTGTTCTTCAATCCTTTAATCTCTGCATAAACCCACTCTGACTTCATAGCCCTGAGTCACACTGTATCACATCAGACTCTCCTCTCCTCTCCTTTTCACAGTATATTTGTGTTTAACAGTGTGTGTGTGTGTTCTTCCTGTCACTGTCACACAAACAGCAGGGGGTGCTGCTCTGTCAATCGATTGCTGATGCTGCTCGCTGATTCCATAGGAGCTAATCTGATGGCTGTATATAGGACGTGTGTGTGTGTGTGTGTGTGTGTGTGTGTGTGGTCATTTCTACTTGAACATTTGTCATACAGGCTATTGAAGGTGTGTAAGGATAGTAGGTGGGTGTGCTACTGAAACGAATATGAAGGAAGTTTACAGCATATTGAACCACAGCAAATAATTACACGTTATGGAAATAATTATCATCATTTCCCTTTGTTACTAAATTAACTTAACTCAAGCTGCAGTGGGTAGAAATGGAGCAACATTATTTTTATAAAACAGTCAACGGTAATCTGAAAAAAATAATGTGCCTCTGTGTCCTCCGGTGCTCCTAATGGCATCTGCAAGATTTCACAGACCGGGGGAAAACAACCAATCAGAGCCGAGCTGGAGCCTGCAGTCTCTGAGCAGCTGTCAATCACTCGCCAACTCCGATCAAATGATCAAACCAGGCAGCGCTGATCAAATATGAATCAATATTCTGTTACTGTAATGCCTATTTTTCGTCTCAAATGTTTTTAGAAACATCTTGTAGTGTACTGTTTAGCTGTAAAATGAGAAAGTTTGTGACCCGGCAGTTATGTTGAGATCTGTTTAGGAAATACCAAGCACTGCCCACCAGCCAGAGCACAGCCAATAGGAACGATCTCTCTCTGAAATGACCTGTGATTGGCCAAAGTCTCCCGTCACTGGCTAGATTTTTTAAAGCCTGAAAACAGAGCCATAATGAGGTGCAGAAGTCTAGTTTTCTCTCAGAACACTTGAATTACAAAATGCTGAAATATGCCTACTGAAGCTTTAACTTTAAGTTTAAGTTTAACAGTTAAAGTGATGAAAATATAGAAAAGAATAGTTTGACCGTAACTCCAAATTAAGGTTACATGCAAACCACGTATTAATTAGTAACACCTGCACAGCTCCTTGCCTCATTGCACACAGCGCATGATGGCAGTTCAGTTCAATCACGGCAGTTAACAACAATTAACCGCATCCTTTCCCATAAATTCCCTCATGTGCTGTGTTAAATACTTCCAAAATGGTTACTAACAAAACGCTATGATTTAGCTATTAAAAGCTTACAACATCCCCTTTTAACCTGAATTGGTAGTTACTTCTCCCTCTTAAACTCTATTTTTAACAGAAAGAACAGAAAGACCATTCATTACTCACTTTCCTTGGACGCACACAATAGACTGACAACAAAATCCAGCTGCTTTAGTCCCAGATCCAAGCTATCTATAAGTTACTTTTCTCTGCCTGCAGCTATCACTCTCCTAATTGACAATAATTAGCAACAGCTGCCATGTGCAGCACCTTAACTGCACATGATTGGTGGAACAAATGTCAATCAATAAAACAACCAATCAGAGCATAGAACATAAAACAGTCCTTCCTTCTCATTCAGTGACTTTTTTTTACACCAAACGTTTGCTGTTTTTTGGTTGAGAGATGATAATACTTATTGCCATTGCCATATAACCATTGATATAACTTTACTTTTGGCTAACGTTAGCTATTGATCAAGCTAAAACCCCTAAATACAGAACTACTAAAACTTCTACAGATAAAGCCTCATATTGTGCTACCTTTAGGACAGCTTCTATGTCCAAGACAAACATGAGCTGGGGAACATCATGAAATAGTTTGCTAGTTAAGTTAGCGCTAAACAGCTTTTCAAATCTAACATCAAACTATAGGACAGATTGCATATAAGTAAAAACTAGAATATAAGTTGCATTTTACATCCGTCTGTCCAAAATGTCATCACTTATCCTATAAGACGTTTGTGTGAAATGTCATAATTAGCATATGAGTTCTTGAGTTATGGTCAAAAACTTTTTTAATGAGGACACAGTGACCTTGAACTTTCCATCAAAATCTAAGTTAGTTCAAGTGGACGTTTGTGCCAAATTTGAAGAAATTCACTCAAGGCATTCCTGAGATATCACAACAATGGGACGGACGTGAGGTCACAGTGACCTTTGACCACCAAAATCTAATCAGTTCATCCTTGAGTCCAAGTGGACGTTAGCGTCCAGGTGTTCCTGAAATATCACGTTCATGAGAATGGGCTGGCGTATGTAGATACAGATGTACGGTGCCTCCAGCCACAACTGTCGCAGGCAATTGCATTGTCCGCTGTGGTAAATGCACCATCTTAATGAGGCTAATAGGAGGTTGTTGATGGTTACTGGAGTTACAGAAAATGACGTCCCAACTGGCTTTTTCTCGTGTATGCTGCTCATGTGCAAAGACATCCATGTGTCAGTGTACTCTCTTTACAATATTTTAGGAATAATTATAAATAATTTATTCATATATTAAATCAAACTGGTAACCAATAACAACAATAAAATCAATGATAGAATGGAATAGAATCCATGATGTCATCATGTCCTGCAGGCCACTTTGGTAATCCATGAGTAATAAATGTATCTTGTGATGTTAATACATGTAGCTTTTTAAATGATATACCAATTTTCAGAGTCAAATTTGGACATATTTATTAGTATTTTCTCAACAACTTTTCATTCGATCGACTTCAAATTTGTCAAGTGTATTGCTGAGGACCCAAGTGTGCAGATGAATAGTTCTCGAGAAAGCTGCAAGCATCATTACCGGACGCCAAGCAATTGGCACTGCACTAGTGGAATTATAAAGAAGCATAAAATGAAAATACTCAAGCAGGTACCCTTTAAAATTGTACTTAACAGTACTTGAGTAAATGTACTTATTACATTCCACAACCGTAAAATCTTCCCTTCAGATTAAATAGAGTTATAAATGCACCAAATCAGGGCCATGATTTGTTCGCATCATTCTGGTTTTCATGAGAATATAAATCACAGTTTGTTGGCGGCCATTTGAACTTCAGTCGTATATCTTCTTCCCAACATGCTGCTGCTGCTGTTATATATTCACTGTTGGCAAGTACTACTATAAATATAATCCATCCTGACCAATCAAATAAATGCTTTCTGCCCACTGAGCAGTGTAATAGATAGGATTATCAAGCTTTGCCAATCACCGATTTGCACACACTAATTTCTGCTCCGGAGGGGCTGCAAGCTTTCCAGGAAGTGGAGCATAAGAGTTGGATTTGTATACCAAGTCAGAGGTTTTTATAGCCACAGCACAACACATGGGAAAGATGTGTCGGTCAGGGCACATTTCATGGCATCCTGCCCATATTGCAGAAAGAAAATGAAGATACACACAACAAAATGCACAAAATGCCATCTGTGACCAGAGGTTTTGAACATTAAAATGGTGTTAAATCTTCAACCTGCTTGTTTTCTGGTGAATACTGGAACCTGCAACAGTGTAAAGCCCATATGTGATATAAAACACATCAGGATCTGAAGTCAAATACACATTATCTGACTGCAAGGCCTCCAATCTGCTGCTTTAGTTGTGAATAAATGTGTTTTTTTTCTGGGTTTAGTGCGATCTGGTTTGTTTCTAAGAGTCCTTATGATGAAAGCACAGCTGTAATGATACCGCAGGATAGCTGTGGAGCAACAATATGCCTCATCCTCTTTCCTGCCTGCGCCCGTCGCTCTCTTGGGTTGTGATTGTGCGTAAGTGTGTGTTTGGTGGTGACGGTGACGGTGGCGCTGGCGGTGGCGGTGGGGTGGGGACAAGCTGTGTGTCTTGGTGTGGGTGCTCGTGGGTGAGGAAGAGACAGTAGGAGGAAGAGAGCTGGTCTGCAGCTTCCAGTGACTCAGCAATTTCAGAGATGATATTTTTTTTTGTGTAAATAATCCCCTCTTCTGCTCCCTTCACTCCTTATCCCCTTTGCCCTTTTCACACCCCACTCTCCTCGCTCCAAATAATCATTTATGTCTCATTACTTAATTGCTTTTGTACATAAAAATAACATCTCATCACTGAAATGACTCTCAATTAGAGAAAAGAGGGACAGCAAATTTGAAAACTCATCATCACACATCCATTGTCTTACTGTCGCTCCTTTTCTAGAGCAGCGATTGAGGTGGGAAACATAATCTGGTGAAATAACAAAAAAAGAGAAAGTCATTATTTAAATTCTGCTGGTAGGATCTTCAGCTGAGCACCCATCACTGACAGCCCTCATCTGTTTAGTGCAGAGAGAGACGTCAGTGGCACTTTGCTGAAAGCAGAGAGACGCAGGGACAGAAATAGACCATACTGGGATATCTGAGGAGAGGAGGAGAAGGGAGAGGCCCTGGGTATTCTGCCATCCTAGATAACACCGACTCTCTGGCATGGTGGGGTGGAGAATGAACGCCAGCAGAGACAATGAGGAGGATGAGCATGCACTGGGTCATGCACTGAACTCATGTGTGTGTGTGAGCGATGAGGTGGTCGCAGCAGCGGTGGTCTGATGGAAGACAGAGAAAGGAAATGAGCTTCCTATTCGATTAGGAAGAGAGTCTACTGGAGAATGTTTCTAACGAAAGGGAGAGCACATGTATCATGGGTGTAAAATGTAAACTCAGTAGAAGATATTGATCATTTTCTTCATCAATTATCAGCACATTTTGGTTTGAGGACTGACTTGATGTTACTGATAATCTGACTGTTGTTAAGTTTTACATCATTTATTCTGTTTGACTTCTTGTTTTTTTCTGTTTAGGAGGGCCGTGACTGACGCACAAGCCCATATGTTCAGTCATCACAGTTTCTAGGGACATTTAACGTTTTTCTCGCCAGCTGAATAAATATGCCAATTTAAGAGTTGTTATTTCTGTAAGTTGACTTCCAACAACACTTAGAGTCAATAGCCATGCTGGCGGCTCTGTTAAGCTGTATTTATAGGTATAGTGGTGCTTTAAATGTCAGCATGCTACCAAACTCACAATGACAATGCTAACATGCTGATGTTTAGTAGGAGTTTGCGATGTTAAAGAGAACCTATTGTGCTTATTTTCAGGTGTATATTTGTATTTGGGGTTTATACTAGAACATGTTTACATGCTTTAATGTTCAAAAAACACTTTGCTTTTCTCATATAGGCTGTGCTGCAGCACCTCGTTTCACCCTCTGTCTGAAACGCTCTGTTTGAGCCCAGTCTGCTCTGATTGGTCAGCTGGTCCACTCTGTTGTGAATGGTAAACCGAACCAAACTCTTCAAACTCCGCTCCAGCTCCACTCTAACTATCTTTGTTTGAGGTTTGAGGTTACTTGGTGACATCACTACTAAATTACAGAAGAAAAGGCGGGACTTCAAGCAAGGCGTTTCAGGCTGTTCAGGAGAGTGTAAGGGAGAGTAACTCCCTTTGGTGTGGACTTTGCAGAGCTTTTACATCCACAAAAATATATATAACACACTAAGGGAAAGGGAAAAAGCACAAAAGCATAATAGGTCCCCTTTAACCGGCGTTTTAGCGTACTAACATTTATTAATTAGCACTAAACACCAAGTGCAACCGAATCTGATCGGAGTGTCATTCAATTGCAGGGTTTTGGTCAAAACCAAAGTACTAGACAAAATTTGGACCTAATGATGGTACTAGAGGAAACCCAAATTATTAAGATTCATCATTTAAAGGGACTATTTGTAACTTTCAGAAATGCTTCTTAACAGCGACACCTGTGGCCGTGAAATCAACGAAAGTCAGCGTCGGGCTCGCGCTTGCTCGCTCTAAATATACCTGAACGAGCATCGCTCAAAACAGTGAGGCGACACACGTCAGCTAAAACCACAATATCACTCTATATTTCAGCTGCTTGGCAGTAATGTTAGCTGACCAGACGAAGGTCTCTCCATGAACATGATTTAGATCTGGTCCTAGTGTTGGCTTTTCCTGCCTAAGTGCAGGCTGATGCAGCGGGGCTCTGCAGCGTGTCTCCTCTGCTCTCTCCGCCCGCAGCTGGAGAGAGCAGAGGAGACACCGGCACCCGGTCGGTAACGAGAGGGTAACATAACTCTCTGAAGAGCTCCGTCACTTCATAAGACACGGAAAACCTCTGTTGGTCTGGAGGAACTGCAGAATTTATTTCTGCACAAACGTCCCCTGTGCATTCACTAGATATTCTCAGAGCTAAACTCTTCTGCAGTGTGTTGTGAACGCGCGTTCACGTCTAGAGGTGGAGCGAGACAGCGAGGACGCGCGCGCATTCTGAGTGAAGGAGAGCAGGCAGCGGAGACGAGGCTCCAGCCACACGCGAGCGCGCATATGCGAACGCGCATGTGTGACGACCCGCTACATTTATGCGCGTACAAAGTTACAAATAGTCCCTTTAAGAATGCCTGTACAAAAATGCATTCAATTGTTGAGATATTTCAGACCAAATGACTGACTAACTGACTCAATCTCATTCACGCTTGTGGCCATTTTTGTGCCATTGTTTTCCTGGCTCAGGCTCAGGAAGATGACGTCCCCAATCTTAATCCCACTTACAAAAGTTTGATTGCCTCGGAGATAACCGTCAATGAGCACAAAAATGAAAAAGTCTGAGATGTGGATAGCGGTTTTGAGGTCTGGAACCAGGCTGACGTTGTGCAGGATGAACTCTTCATGACCTCAGTTGTGACCTGTCATGACGACACCAGTGAGCTGGTCTCAAAAGCCCCCCAGCGTCCTCAGATTGGAAATAATGTCTCTCGCCATCTTAGTCCAAAGTCAGTGTTCCTCACTTGAGCCACGTCAGATTGAACAATGGGTCACTATGACTGGTTTGACTTTTCCAAGACCTCACTCCCACTCCCACTCATCCCCTTGACTCATCACTTATTTATACTTATCATAGGAAGGTCAGATATGATGTAGAGGATTGTGCATGCCTCATTTGGTTTTGCCCGGGTGACATGCGTTACAGAACATGATGAATAAAAGCGGAAATGAAGCAGTAATTCGTCATGGCTGCAAATATCTTAGCATGAAGTCAAGGGTCAGCTGTGGGGTCGGCGGTTTGATCCCCGGCTCCTCCAGTCCACATGTTGAAGTGTCCTTGAGCAAGATACTTAACCCCAAATTGCTCCCGAAGGCTCTGCCATCAGTGGATGAATGTGTGAATGGGTGTAAAGCACTTTGAGCGGTCGGAAGACTAGAAAGGCATTTATATAAATGCATTTACCATTTCAGAAAGCGCCATCGCTCGCTTTTTGAAAAGAAACAAAACAATTTTGGTAAACTAGATCAGACCAGAATTAATACTTTTACTTTATATTCTCATGAGCACAATGTGTCTTTAATTTCAGCTTGCACATCCTCTTTTTTAAAATAAATGTAGGTTTTCTCTTAGGAGCCACTGACTGCAACATCTTGTTTGCAGTCAATTGCTTAATGATGATTGATAGTTTGACAGGCTCTGTCTTTGGCTGAGTGGCCTAAAGGGCACACTGTTTCACATGCATATTTCCATACTAAAATACTTTCTTCAGTCAACTTTGTCCCACAAATTTTAGCCAATTATTCTAATCAGTGGGGACATTCAAAGGGTGAAAGGACCTTTTCCCCCCTCTTTTGCTACAAGACGGGGTTTTTTTCTCCGTGGTGTACTGTTTATGGTTAGTTGGGATCATATTTTTTTTTCAGTAGCTCGTGGTTCTGCTCACCTTTCTGATGATACAGGTCACGGTTCTTCAGATAAACATTAATATTGTTATTATCATACAAATACAGATTATAGCGGAATCTTGAATCGTCTCTACAGCAATATTTTGATGAATATTTTGTTTAAATGTACTAAAAATTCCCATCTACATGTGTAATTTGACATGTAAGATTGTACATTTGAATCAACTCTAGTCCACTATATCCACGTTTAAACTTGTGGGGCTGTAGACACTAAAAAAAAGCAAAAACTCCTTGAAACAAAGAAAGATAAATTTGTCATGTCATGGTGAGAAGCAAACAGATACACCATATGGCACACAGTGCAGGCCCATTAGACACTATGCTGAGCACACAGAGCCTTTCAGTACATCTCCACTGCATTTGTTTGTGTTAGCGGGACTTACCCGAGGCCTCTTTGTTCCCAGGTGAGAGCGAGAGAGAGAGAGAGATGAGGGTGCTGTTAGGACCCAGGGGTGCTCTGTGTGAATGTGATGGATGCTGTGGGGTTTGTCTCTCCTCCTGACAATTAGACCGTCACCGCTGTTCCCTCCCTCACACCCAGAAACAGCGGCCTGCTTGAGACGTCTCAGCACACAGTCATCAATCTTTACTAAGGCCACTTAAAATCACTACCAGAGATTATGTTTCTGCACAGAGGGCTGGATTCCACCGCCGCATATTAGCGATTATGGTAAAGCAAACACAGTGACGGAGCAGAAGAGACTGGCCCCTGGGCTAATGCTCGACAACAACAGAAAGCCACACGCAGCCGGAATTAAATAGCACTGTTAAAGGGTCATAGCAATAAATAATTTGTCTTGTTTATAGTTTTTCTCTGTTTTCTGTCACTTCCTCTCTGCCTCCCCTCACATCACATCTGAGCTGTAGGTTAATAGTTTTCACGCATGCAATGAATCTGCTTAGAAACAGGAAAACCCTGTGATTTGTGCAAAGCCAATTTTGTGATGCTGTTTATTTTTCCCCAGAAAATAAGTTGGCTCAGAATTAGATCCCTTTTATAGTTCGCTACAGCACCTAATCAAGGGGGCTAATTTCTGTGTCCGCCTTCGATCAGACTCAAAGACAAGTGTTTGAAATAATTTAAGTTTATTTGCAAAGTGTTAGGAGAGTCCAAGTGCAAAGTTAGCATGACACATGCTCAGAATAAGATCCAGGTTGAATAATTAAAGGTTCCCTGTGCAATATTTGTTTACATTCAGTGTTTCTCACCAAAACACATTGCATGTATCCTTGAGTAACACGATCTAATGGCTCATATACACATCACGACATTACAAGGACATTCCGCGTTTCATGAGGACGCATTTTAGGTTTTTCGCATGTCATTTGTACACCACGCAACAAAACTACAGTAATGTCCGCAGTTACGTTTAGGCAACAAAACCACTTAGTTAAGTTTAAGAAAAACATCATGGTTGAGCTTAAAATAAGTAAGGAATCTAAGTAACATACGTACGGAAACAACATAGCATGAGTATGGAAAACACGTCACAAACGTAACTTTAAAAAAAAGTCTCTTGGTTGAAAGTCCAGTGTTTGTTGGAACAGATATGTTTACATTGCAGTTAGTACAGACTGCTGTACAAATGACACGTCTAAAGCAAGAACGGCGTTCTTATTGCACGCTAAATGCCGTACGGATTATCGTGTCATTCATAAGTTTTTTCGTGTGACCGTGCTGCCTTGAGACCTTACAAAGGTTTCAAATGCATTTCCTTCCTCATTTGCAAAGCCGATTTTCTGATAATTTTAAACCTGCATTGTTTACATCCTTGTGTACTATCCAGCAGTCTTTGTCTGCCTTTGTTGGCACATTGCTAAATGTCTCTGCACATTACTGCCACCTGTAGATCAGTGGAATAATATGAAACCTTTGGCAGGAACATGCACCGTGTAACCAGCACCCTCGCGTGTGTGCATGATACCAGCCGGACAATATGACGATATATATCGACGATATAAAAATGATTAACGTATATATTTTTCTATATCATTTCCACCGCTATATAGGCTAGGCCTATATTTATTTATTTCACTTAAAACTGTTCATTTTGCACTAAAATTCTTAAAATGAGAAAATACTCAGTATGTTTCATTTGTCAAGTATTTAATTCACACAGGAGTATACAAAAACAGGCTTTACCATGTGATTATCTCATATTTTACTAGAAAACGTGCTTTATTTTGATATATATATATTGATCTCGAGATATGAAATTACATTTATTGGGATATAAGATCAGCCCTAAAGCTCACTCATAAAAACTCTGCTCTATAGCCGCTGGAGAGTGGTCTAAAACTCCACAGGGTGCCTTTAAATTTAATAGATATGCCGTCTGTAATGACATAATAACACACTAAATCACACACATAAAGGCGGTGCAGTGACTTTAGTGTGTGCTGTGCACTGATTAGTTATTAAAAGCTTTGCAAGGAGGGGCTCACTCGGATGGTGAATATTTTTGTCTTTCACTGTGCGTGTGTGTGTGTGTGTGTGTGTGTGTGTGTGTGTGTGTGTGTGTGTGTGTGTGTGTGTGTGTGTGTGTGTGTGTGTGTGTGTGTGCGTGTGTGTGTGTGTGTGTGTGTGTGTGTCACAGTGTGTGAATGTGTGAGTGTGTCTGCTCTGATGAATAGCCACAGTGTCACTGAGTACAGACCTTGACAGAGCAGAACAGATGAGATGATTCAGAAGCCAAAGCATTGTCCTGGCTCTCATCACTTCAGTTGGCGGCCCAGAGCAAATATTATCGGTGGAAGTGGATGATGGAGTGAAATCATTGAACGGGGGCCTTTGTTTCCTGTCGCAAAACAATCACAGCTGAAACAGCCTAAAGACCACGAGGAGATTAAATGTTTTGCAAACGACACAAAGTGCTTTGAGAAGAAAAAGGGTAATAATATCTGCCTGGAGCTTTTTTTTTTTTTCTTTCTCCATGAATCACATTTCCTGTCGCTCGCATATCACTGCTTTACTTTCATCCCTTTTCTCTTCTCTTCTCTTGGCCAGAGGGTTCATGGACGTTTCTGGGTCGTCTGTAATGGGAAGTGTTTAGCAGAGCAGATGTATGGAGAGCTGCTCAGGCCAGCTGCTCACAGAAAGCCTGCAACCTTTCATCTCCCCCTCTCTCCTCTGCTGCTTTTCTCACTTTATTTTCAAGAAACATTTAACAACAAGACCTGTTAAGTTCAGAGGAAATAGTTGCTGCATTATCATTTCACTTTGAAAACAGTATTCAGGGACTTTTCTCGGGAAGACACATTCAAGCGGTCCATAATTTACATAAAACATTGTATGTATGAGCTGCATACTGCATGCAGGATGTGCCCTTGTTACTGTTGTTGCCCTCTTCCTCCTCCTCCTCCTCTCCCCCAAGAGACACACTGCTCATTACATAATTTGTTGCTGTAAGCACATTTACAGCGCTCGATAAAAAATGTTACATTGTCGACTTTAGCCGCCAATTTTATACCTTAAAGCTTTGCATCACAAGTCACTAGTCAGGAACAATATAATGGATTGTGTAAATCTAAGGTGTATAACTTGCACTGAAATATACAATATTGATGAGAAAGTAGCCATAATCATGAAATAGTTAATAACAACGGAGCTCGGCCACATTTTATAGTTGGTTAGAATCTTTGAATGAGTTGTTTGTTGCCCCAATATAAGAAACTATATTAAACTTGCAGTAGGCAGAATGTTTTTGGCATCATTGGGCAAAAATTCCTTAATAACCTTTCAACATATTGTAATTCAAGTGTTCTGAGAGAAAACTAGACTTCTGCACCTCCTCATGGCTCTGTTCTCAGGCTTTAAAAAATCTGTGATGGGAGACTTTGGCCAATCACAGGTCATTTCAGCGAGACAGCGTTCCTATTGGCTGTGCTCCGGCTGGTGGGCGGTGCTTGGTATTTCCTCAACTGCATGGTCTCAACATGGCTGTCGGGTCACAAACTTTCTCATTTTACAGCTAAACACTACAAGATGTTTCTGAAAACATTTGAGATGAGAAATAGGCATTACAGTAACAGAATATTGATTCATATTTGATCAGCGCTGCCTAGTTTGACCGTTTGATCGGAGTTGGCGAGTGATTGACAGCTGCTCAGAGACGGCAGACTCCAGCTCGGCTCTGATTGGTTGTTTTCCTCCGGTCTGTGAAATCTTGCAGATGCTATTAGGAGCACCGGAGGACACAGAGGAACATGATTTTTTTCAGATTACCTGTTTCATGCACTACTGTCAGGATATAGTGACCGTTTTATAAAAATAACCTTTTTTAATCATATTTGCTCCATTTCTATCCACTACTGCTTTAACTATACAAAACAATCATAACACAGTTGGACGTATATGTATAGTGGTTAAAAAAATGTGCCAATAAATGACCAGAGGTTTTACATGGACACTATGCTAATCATAAATTCTTGGATTACTGGACTCTTTACCATTTTGATATATGTGTGCAGTAAGTGTGCCACTGAATGGCGGTATGAATTACAGCCGGGTTGGAGACACGTGATTTATAGGCCATGTGTCCTTGGATGAAGGCTGCATTGATCTCTCAGAGGAACATCTCTCTTCTTCTTTTTTTCTCAACGAGGAATAAAAGTCAAACAAACCCCCTCAGGGACGACAGATAAGAGGACCAACAAATGAAATTTAAATAAGATGACATAGCTTGTGGAGGATCACGTGACCCTTCCCTCCTGTCTCACACTGTGTGTTTTTCTCTTGATCATTTAGGCCTGACGCACTTCTCACATCCTCCCCAGCCCACTGTCCAGCAACTGTGATGTTACTGAGGCCGCCTGCGGCTGTAAGATGATTTACTGTATCCCTCTCTCTCTCTCTCTCTCTCTCTCTCTCTTTCTGTGTCTTGCTCACTGACTCATTCATGGACTCAGAGCTTGGACCAAATGCTAATCCTGGCATTCAGATGTGAGCTGTGCTCTCTAGATGCTCCCCGGTTCAGGCAGACGTGGCCGAAGCGGCTTCAGCAGAGAGGAAAATGTTAGGGCAGCATCTGCCTTCTTTCCATACACACACTCATAGAGTTTCCTGTGCACATCCACACCTACAAATGTTACAACAAAAACAAACCACACCTGTGCTCATGAATCACAGTTGCTGAATATGCATGATTTTGCTGGGGAAAAAAAACCCGGGGGACACAAATGTTTTAGCTTCTAATGGGAAGTTTTGCGTCCAGTCAAGGAGCGGCGCGAGGGGAAGAAGATGGATGGGAGGGGGGACGAGGATCCCGGTAAGCAGCTAAATAAGCAAATTGCCCTCTGGAGGTAAACCTTGGGGGTAGTGCGGGAGATGCTGATATGATTAATTGAAGTAGGACAGCCAGGGACACAGTAGAGGTCCGGCACTGCAGAGGAAACCAGGTAGAGGACAATCCTCGGCCATATACAGGATGAAACTATATACTCAGACTACATATAGCTTCACTACTTGGTGTAGTATCTGCCTGCAGCCACTACCAGTACATTGCTTCCTCATTGAATTACAATGAAATGGATAGAGAGAGCGAGAAAGAGAGAGAGAGAGAGTGTGTCAATAGAGAGAGAGAGGACATTATGTCACGCCAAGGTAAAACCACGTACGCGCACTGCGGATGGCCTCACCCACATTTGTACCGGCCGCATGTAGACCTGCAACATGAATGGTGTGAAGCTCTGTGTCGAAACCTCACCTTGCATGTGATTTTAATCTTTCTATCTCAGTGTGCCATGCATAATCACTGAGGATCCAGACAGCAGTGTGTGTGTGTGTGTGTGTGCGTGTGTGCGTGCGTGTGTGTGTGCGTGTGTGTGTGTGTGTGTGTGTGCGGGAGAAAGGAAATAGGAACGGGTGGTTGCTGCTCCCAGGCTGCCAGAGGAGTGTGTCCTTGGACTGCCCTCATCTCTGACGCACACACCCACCCACCCTTTCACACACACACACACACACACATACACTCCTGCCACTGGTTCATTTACTCTCTCTCCGTATCAGACAAATACAAAACTAGGGCTTGCATGTCCACGCACGCGCTCTTAGGTACAGGAATAAATACACTTGCTGTGCTGTGTGTGTTCACGTACACACAGACACAGTGGAAAGCTCTTAGACTGAGCTCAGACATCTCATCAGGGATGCAGCAGAGCCCCTGTCTGCAGAGAGAGAGAGAGCGAGAGAGAGAGAGAGAGAGAGAGAGAGAGATCTCATCTGATGTGGGGAAGAATGATGGTGGAGGGGTTGCTGGCTGATTTACAAGGTTGAGGTGTATGCATTAAATGTTCCACAGCGTGGCGACCAAACAAAGACACACCGATGAATAAAAAGTCCACACACAGATGTTAAGTATGCCAATGCGCTCATCTTTTTATTGCACAACAATGTATCGTCTTTTTACGAACGCTTAAACGACATTGCCACTGACTGACAGACCAGCTTATTGAGAGAGACCAGGGTGTGGCTCTGTGTTCTCGGGCCAGCAGAGGTGGTGGACAAGACAGCCTTTTTGGACGCAGGCTCAAATCAGCCCCCCCGTCAGCCGCCAGCTGTGCATCTCAGTCTGAAAGGACTGGACGGCGACAAATATCGCCAGCATCCCAAGTTAAACCCCCCTTGATCCTTTGAGATCGTTTTGGAAGCGCTGCGGCTCGGCCCGGGGAGCTGATTTGTCCCCGGATTGTAGACATCAACTTAGACAGAGCTGGAGTTCTGAAATACTTATTCGTTAAGAGCAGAAGCAGAGCACAGCCTGAGATGGTTGCAGATTGACCTCCAGAGAGAGAGAAAGAGAGAGAGAGAGGACACGTGCTGTGTCAGATATCTGTGCTGTTGTCTACATGGTGCTGGTAGAGTGTGTCTGGATGCCCACACCGAGCTGCTCGTGCAGGCTGTGGAATGCTACTAAGTCTAGGGATGTGCCTTTTCTAGGAGCATTACAGTGTTTTTTAGAACAAGTGGAGTCGTGACCGTGTAACACTTTCCAGCTTGTGCTGGCGTCTCTCTCAGCCTCACATGGTGGGTTTCAAACCCCTAAAATGGCATCATATTCTCAAGTGGGACCAACATTATAGAAGGAAAGGCACAGGAACACACACACGCACACACAAACTCAAGCACACAATTACACAGAGTCCTGAAGCAGAGAGAAGGCTTAGGTAAGCTAAGCAGGCTACAGTAGCTACGACACAAAGGTTTAACTGTTAGACTAAATAAAATCATTGTACAGTAGTTGGTACACAATAATGTCTACGTTTGAAGGTCCCACTAAGAATCGCACACAGAACTCTGCTTAGATAAGAAAAATACAAGCATGCACTCTGCTGTTATCTGTCAAGTAACTCGACCAGGGAGTTGTGACTGCTGTGGCTCGTGAGCCAAAATCAGCCTTGGAGAGATCTTTTTTCTTTTTTTTTTTTGTAATGGCAAACCAGATCAGTGTGCAACCAGTATCAGAGTTTAAAGACCTGTGCAACAATATGGTTTGAGAAGGTTTCCAGCATGTCTTAGTTTTGTTCCTGTGTTTCTATTGTGCAGGCATCTCCACAGTTTTATTTTCTTTTTTTGGCTCTGCGCAGCGAGCAGGTCATCTAAGCTAACGTCTAGACTGCCGATATCCACCAGAAGCCTGTCAGAGCTCACCCTCTCACTGTAGAAAATGTTTCTTATACAGGAGGTCGTGGTAAAACACAAACAATGTGCCCCACATCTCTGTGTATACCATATGTACAGAACATGAAAGTACAGAGTACAGCGCGCATGGTGTTGGAAGGCTCAAACCAACAAAAATGTGCAATTTTGTGTTTCCCCAAATCAGGGAAAATTATATATACTGACATTGTCATTTTAATTCAGCAATACTAGTCATCTAATGTTTTTTTTTTTTTTTTTTTTTTTTTTTTTTTTACATATATTGCAAGTTGAAAATAAAAACACATATTTGCATTTTTACAGGCACATACATACCACAAAAATAGACTATGTGGAAACTAGATATACTAGGCACAAGGTATATACAGTCCGTGTGCATGGGGCACATTGCAAAAAAAACAATAACCAAACAAAACATAAATCAAAAGACACTTTTACAAACAAAAAAAGAATACCCTGATTTGCTAACATATCAACACCAAGGCATTCAGTACCCTTAATATCTGGTACAGCGAGAATGAGAGGTTTGAAACTTAGATACTCTCAATACTTGTCAGTCAGTGTCAAACATGTATGAGGGATTTCAGTCCCACTTCACAGCAAGGTCCAGGAGAGGAACCGTTAAACAATCGCACTTTGAACCCCCCGTCATCAGGCAAATACAGCGCCATATCTCACACACACACGACCCGACGGCGGCGGTGGCCGGAAGCCGACTGAATGAACACACTTGTGACACAAGACAGACAGCTGACGGAAGTATGTGCTTGGCCGGGGCTGTATCGGCGTCATGGCTGAGGGTTGAAACAGAGTGATCAAAGTGTCTGGTACGCCATCCTTTGAGTGGGAGTGGATTACACACTACAGCATCCTACTGGATGGATGCAATGAAGCAGAGACGGTGCCTGATATTGCCTGAAACATTAGCTCTTTAACTCTCCCTCCATCTTGCTTTTACTGACTGTGGACTCATTCAAATAATATCAGCACAGTCCTGATAGCAGCTTAATAGGGCAAACTCTGGTATTAGCACAAAGGAATATAGGGAAGAGGATTAATTGATTGCACTGGAACAGTATTGAAGCACACAACAGCTATTGACTCAAATGGACGGATTCATTCACAATCGTGTTGGCATTTTGGCATGTACCTTTCCCATAGGAAAAAAAAGCAATACAAAGTTTCCGTGTTGCAGCACTGCGACCCAGGTATGACAATGAACGAGGTTTAGAGCATGATCAAACGGAAATGGGAAATGTGGCTGTTCTACATTACAGTGACAATGAGCCAGGGGTTTATATAATGAAGCCCTTGGATGAAAACAATCACTTACACCTTGTTTCAAGATTTAAACAGCTCTCAAGTGATCAAAACAAAACGGCAGCGAGTTTTGTTAATAACAATCTGAGGGTTACGACTCCACTCGATAGATCCTCGCTTTTTCTGGGCCAATCAAAATTCAAGGGGAATCTTTCAGCGCGGTTAAATCAACACGTTGATTATGGGAGGATGGAGAAGTCTACATAAATCAATGGACAGCCTAGCTGTGGCGATCAATACATCTCTCTGAAAAGGTAGCAAACCTGAGTGAAATGTCCATCGCATCGACTTTACAGTTTGGCTCCTGATCGATGCTCGGAGCTGAAAAAGTTAGGACGCGGATGTTTGTTTAACGCATTGAATCAGCTGCCTGTTTTCTTTCCCAATTGGATTCACTTGTCGTCCTTTACAGTTTAACCAGATAATGGGTCGGGGAGAAGTACCGCACCCGTTTTTTTAAGAGAATAGAGCATCGATTTTCATTTTGATTACAAGGTCGAAGTGCATCACACAAGGTGCTTAAACTGAATGTCCTCAGTGCTTGCTTTGGACCGAGGAGTTCAAAGTGGTCACGACTCGCTCTTGTTCACGCCGGCCTCAATAAATGAACTTAAAAGACGGATCCTCTTGTGATAGATCTGGGGATAGGGTGCGGGAGGAGGGGGGGGGGGGGGGGTAACATACAGGTTAAATACAGCAACGTCCTACCCAGAGAAGCATCATCAAACCTAAAAAGATCACACAGACAGACACTCAGCAACACATACGGCAATGCCCACAACCCCCTTGCATCATAAAAGCCTCTTTAAACCTCCGTCCCTTGATATTTACATGGCAGTTTATATCTGATTAGCTGTCTTCCTTCTCGTATGGCATACATTCAGCAAGAGAAGGCTTTTAGCTTCAACAGGATCAGGATATTTAAAACAAAGCCTCAACCCCGATCCCCAAATTTGAACAATAGGTTTGTTGTCGAAATGTCGAGACATTCGTGGGAGTTTTGGGGGCACGTAGAGACTTCCATATAGAGCAAAGAGTTTTTACAAGTGAGGCATTTGTGCCCCATATTGCCCGTTCATCTTACAATTTAATATCTTCAAATGGGCTTTAAAGTGACGTTTTGGAGGATCTGACTTGCTGAACTGAAAGCGTGGATTCATCCTGTGACTCTAAACCAGTTTGTCCCGTCTGTTTGTACGTAAAAATGACACTCTCATTCCCACCCGACATTTTTGGTTAAGGTAACAACATGGTCACTGGATTACAATACTTCAAGTGAAGCCACAATAGCTGCTGGATTCTTTAAGATTTCACATTAAAAAGAAAACGAAAGGAAAACTTTCCTGTACAGCATATGTATAGATATTTATATTCATATATATTTTTATATATAGGCGGGGTAGAGTATTGCAGAATTATATTGCATGTGTTAATCAATAAACCTAGACAAAAACAAGCAAGTATACAGTATGGGTTGTTCACAAATGTTTCCTTGTCGATAAAGCTCAGATTTTTTAACCACCTTTGCCTTCAGGGTTACAATCAGTGCGCCGACCAAAGCTGCTGACCGCCTCCCCAGATGTTTTCGTGAAAACAGGTCAGTGCCGCCGTCAGCATGTCGAACCAACCGCGCTTGACAAAGCAAGTGTAGAGCGTGTGTGAGTCCATTCTCTGAAAATAGAACCGAAACGTACCGACAAACTCACGCGCACAAACTTACACCCACATATATACATACACACAAACCAAATATATGGCTTCTAACGTTGAATCAAGGCAGTTAAATAAATGGCATTTTCTTCTATGTTTCTTTTTTAGTTGATACAGACACAACCAGACTTTGTGTTCGAGCTCAACTTTGGTTTGGGTAGATACAATGAATATAATATCCCTCCGTACTTTTTTCACCAACTATGTACACATCGATGTAAGATCGACCAGCGGTCTAAAACACTATTTTCACTACTATTTTTAAACAATATGAAGAGCAATGTGTTCTTTTGCTACGACAGCTTATACGGAAAAAATTACACTCAAAACACTTTTTGAACGCTTAAAATGTCATTGTCATTTGACCTCAAGTCCCTGATTTTCATTTTTAAGTCCAGCTCCTGCTAGATTGCATTGCATGGATTCTACACAGTATGCAATAGTTACATGAATCATACGTTTCTTCATATCTTTACAGTAAAGACAGCGATATACAGTAGGTGTTTGGAAGCAGAGTGTAAGGGGTGATACTAAGACTAAAGGTGCTGGCGCAGTAGACTAGACCAGTTCAACCTTAAGTTATACTAGTTTAATTGTATAGACTCCTCCTAGCCAAAGTTTCTCAAGACTTTGAGTTGCTCTTTTTCCTTCCGCTGACATCAGCGCACAGTGCATCCTGGTCGAATGACTGGTGGCGCTGGCGGTAGCTGATTGGTCATTTAGCAGGCTGACAGATCAGCTGGACTGACCTAAAACAAACTCCTACAAAAAAGGCCTCGTTCCTGAACTCTACCAGGGTCACAAGTTGGAAGACAGCCGGGATCTGGCAGAGTCTAGCTCTGGAAGGCTGACAATTGAATCTTTCTTGGGAACTCCAGAGTCTGGAGGTCCTGATCCAGCAGCTGCTGCTACTACTGCCCCCATTCCAGCAGGTCCACCGGGAGGGGGTGTGGAGGCAAAGGCCACCCTTTGTTGAGCTCCTGACGATCTCACCACCCCTGAGGGCCCTGGCAGGTTGGGGTGAGAGGGCTGAGGGGGACCGATGGAGTTGTTGGAGGTGCGGGTGGATTGTGGGGGGCTGGGGACTGCAGAGGCAGCTTGTTGTGTTCCCTCCTGGGGGAGCGAAAGCTGGGAGGCAGACATGACCCGGGTGTCATGGCTCAAGCTACCTGTATGAAGGGAGTGGGTGCTCTTGTGTGAGGCAGGCCTCTGCTGGGTCTGTGTGGGGCTGGGTGCATGATGCTGTACTAGGGACAACTGGGAACCAGAGGGTCCTGCGCTCGCCATGTACTGGAAAGTCCGTCCTGAAGCTGCGAGTGGGCTTTGGACGGGCGGGCTTGAGATTGCAGATCCGAACGCCCCTCCGAGCGTCTGAGGGGGTTGAGACTGAAGAGGAGACATGGAGACCGGGCTGGCCAGGTTCTGCATCACCTGGAACCTTCGCACCATGCGAGGAGACTGCAGAGTCCCTGGACCCACCAGGGGACTCGCCATTTGAGGACAAAAGCTCATAGCCACAGCCTGCTGGAGAGTGGCGATAGCAGAGCCTGACTGCGCCTGGCCAGGGGGGGCAAAGATACCGCCGATGGAAGGGGTCATCGACATGGCCCGCGGCCGCTGCAGGTCCACCAGCTTCACCATCTCACGGTCGTACTTGACAATCTCCTGGATCATCTCGTTCTCCTGGTTGTTGAAGACGCCAGAGTTGAGATCATGCTGGACCTTGTGCAGCAGGATGGAGTTCTTTTTACCTGCAGAAATAAATAAATGGATTGATTATTAAGGACGGGGCAGAGAGGACGAAAAGCTGAACAAAATGGAAATGGAAACAGGAGGATTTGGAAAGGGAGAACAATATGAGTTAGATATAGCATGTGATGTCCTTCACACCAGGTACATCCTCTAGCAGAATGAGCCCTGAGGAAAATGGATGTGTCACCCTGTACTCTCATCTACTGTTACAGTGTCCCGTGTCATTTTGAGGGAACAGCACAGCTCATTTTACTGCCTATTTCAACATTAATATTCTGGACACATTTCCTAAGCACAATATTAATTTGTTCGCTGTACATGGGGTTCATTTCAGATGTTTTTATATTTAAAAAAGAGCTGTATGCAGAGACTTACAATAATGCAATACAGATGTTACATGCTTTTGTACCGCTACTCACACGTCTGACTGCGTCTCCTGACGTCTAAAACTATCAGCAACTTTTGGTCATGAAGACAAATTATGTATGTCGTTCCTAGAACCTGCAGCGTCTTTGGTGAAAGTGCTTTTAAAGTTTTTGCACTCTCATCTTGGTGTGAGAGTCACTCACACCAAGTCACTTTAAACTGGAGTATTTTAGAAGCATGCACGATTTTAAAAACAGGATTATGGATTATTTGAGCACTGAATGCACATGTCTTGTTACTGAACAACACTGCTAGTTCATTGGTTGATGCAATTTGCTGTTTGTTTCCTGTCTGTTACTTGTTTCTGTTATGATCAATTCAATCAGTCCAAAGGGGCTTATTGGCATGGGAAACATACGTTTACATTAGCAAAGCAACAGTGAACTAAAAATAAAAATCTTTTCCTCTCTAGGTTCTATGGTGAAGCGGAGGTTGTGTTACTCAGGCTAAGCGAAAGACAATGGATGGATGGATGTTACTCTGTACACACGACATCTATTGCAAGTCTGTCCGTCAAGGAATCCATTGTTACCATGTTATGCTAGCTTGTCGGGAAGGAGGCTAAATAACGCTCCAAACTTACGCTAAATTTTGTCGAGGAAAAACTTGCATGGCCATTTTCTCTGGGTACCGACGAGTCTCCCCATTACAGACATGCCCACTTTATGATAATCACATGCAGTATGGGGCAAGTCATAGTCAAGTCAGCACACTGACACACTGACAGCTGTTGTTGCCTGTTGGGCTTGAGCTTCAGCTTATTTTTTTTATGCTAAATGCAGTACCTGTGAGGGTTTCTGGACAATATTTGTCATTGATTTGTGTAAATGTATACAGACGTTTACATAAAGCAAACATATTTGCCCACTCCCATGTTGATAAGAGTATTAAATACCTGACAAATCTCCCTTTAAGGTACATTTTGAACAGATAAAAAATGTTATGATTATTTTGCGATTAACTATGGACCATCATGCGATTAATCGCGATACATTTTTTAATCGATTGACAGTCCTAGTTAAATGCAAAATAAAAATGCAACCATATGTCAGCCATTAATCACATGTATGCATGCACTTTTTACCTATGCGGTCTAGACGGTCAATGGCAACAGTCTCGAAGGCGCGTCTCATCATGGGATATTCTTCCAGCACCTCATTGAAGTTGTCAACAGACAGAGAGTAGAGTCGACAGTACGTCTCCGCTCGCACGCTGGCTGTTCGCCGACCCCTCGTTAATAAACAGATCTCTGTGATGAGGAAGAATAAAGCGCATCGGCTTTAAAGAAAAGAAAAAAGAAGCTAAAAATATCACCACCAGAAAAAAAAAACTGAACTGTGACCTACCTCCAAAATAAGAGCCGTCAGAGAGCTTCATTGCCAGAGTGCCTTTAGTGATGACGCTGCAGACTCCGTGCTGAATGAAGTACATTTTCTTCCCAATGGTGCCTTCCCTTATGATGTAGTCATGCGGCTGGAACACCTCAAAACGCAGCTTGGTCAACATGGCCGTCACGAAGTACGGCTCTGCGTTGGCAAACAGCGGCATGGATGCCACCAGCTTGCGACAGTTGAAATTTACAATTTCCTAAGAAAAGACACGTTATTTGGTGATAAATATAACTGAAGCACCACACTGCAGTCAAGTGTCTCCTTCTGCATGCATGAATGGTGAGCTCAGGGATTTAAGTATAAAAGTTCATCTTGTGAATATATGTGATAACAAACTACAAAATAAAGGCTAAAAACAAGTGTTTTTTTTGTATTTTCAAGATGTCAAGAACACAAGAAAGGGACTTTCTTAAAGGGACTGTATGTTACTTTTTACACGTGTAAATCGTTTTTTATTGCCAATGTGTGAACAGGTTGTAACGTAACCTAAAAGAATGAGACCTTTTGCGACTTTCTGGGTTTCCTCTATCAGCCTATAGACTGCTTTTAATGTGAAGAACCCGGACCCGTTTTTCCGTTTGGTTAGAAATGGAGTCCGCTAATGCATCCACTACAACTCAGACTCCAACACAAACTCCAAGGAAGCACAAAAAAACACAGTTATATCTAGTGAAGCCCGTATTGCAAAACAGGAATGTGACCGATGTCGGGCAAAAACTAGTGTTATGGGAGTGTGTGTGCACGTGGGAAGTGAGGGGTGAAGCAAGAAAGAGAGAGCGGCGGCGAAACAATCCAGCAGCGGAGCAGAAGAGAGTTAGTTTAGCTTTGAGAATATCAAGGAAATGTACAGTAGAAATTGCAGTTTGTGCAGAAATGTGTCTTGTTTCCCTGCTGCCAAGTGACGTGACGGGGCTCCGGAGCGAGTAGCGTTATCGACTCCGGCCCAGGAGATCAAAACTACAGTGTCTCCCCTTCGCCTTCTGACCACGGTCGGGAGGTTGAAGCAGGAAAAGTTATCGGCCAGGCCTTCGATTCATGGAACGATCTTTGTTTGGTAAGCTAACATTACTGCCAAGCATGTGAAATAATACAGTGATGTTGTGGTTTTAGCTGCTAATGTGCCTAATGTTAATCAACATGATGCCTGTCAAACACGTTCAGTCTCGTGTGTGTCGCTGACTGTCGTTGACTTAACGGCCACAGGTGTCACTGTTAACAAGCAATTTCTGATTCTTACGTAGAGTCCCTTTAAGTATCTCAAACAAAAAAATGATCTTACAGTAAGTCTTCATATGTGGAAAGTCTTTCTGTGCGTTTATGTCTCACCTCTCTGAGGGGCTCGCTGAGTTCTCCCAGAATGCTCTCCTCGTCAAACATCTTGCCCTGGTATCTGTGCTCGTAGTAGTCGTGGATCTTCTGTCGGAAGTCGGATGGCAGCTTATGGAAGGACATATACTGCTCCACTTGTTTGTACTGAGAGGACAGATATAATGTTCTGTTAATACAGTGCACACAATAATATGTCTAACAACATCTTGTATACTTTTCTCACTGTAACAATGTTTAATTGTATTGTTTTGTCTGTTGAAGGGAAACTCTAGTGTTTTTCTTATTGTCAGAAAAATGAATGAAGAGGATCCCGAACCAACAATGCATTGATCCCACCAACAAGTCCTGTCTGTGTAGTCAAAGCCTGACTCGTCTGTGCCAACAAGCTCCATTGTTGTCCAAAAAAAATATTAAAACGCATCAATGAGCCATGCTGTTGCTCTTGATGACATGTTGCCTCATTGTGATGAAAATGGGCACTGTGGTTTATTTCAACTTAATCCCACAAACACCATCCTGCTGCTGTTAAATACCCACCACAGTACCACACTATGTATTCCTCCACAGTTGAAAATATCCCCAAATAATGCATAATTTACTCCTGTTTGAGTAACATTTGCTAAAAACGACAGTTTTAGGTAATTATTTAGCCTTTTTAAATGAAATTATATATTAGCTATAAGCGCTATTAGGGGTGTAAAGATACATCGATCTGGATCGATATATCGATTCAATAATCAACGACCCAAAAAACATTGACACATGTCATTATCCGTGTCACCATTTCTGTCCAAGCGCACTTCCTTCCTAAAAAAACTCAATAATAAAATTGTCAAATCATATTTTAGCTGCTTTTTGTGAGTAGTGATTGTGTTAAATGGGCATATAATATTGTCTCATATTAATCAGGCCCTGAATCAAATCGAAACTATATCGTGGCAGACTTTGTGATATCAGCAAATATCGTATCATTATATAAAATATATAATACCGCATCATGATGAAACTTGTGATTTACACCCCTAAGAGCTATAGACAGGGTAAAGAAGTAAAAGAAAGTATTGAGAAACAGACACATTGTTGATTTTGTCCCTTTCATGGAATTTGACAATAACAAATATATAGACTATTGGCAGCTTTATCCTTTAAATACATTAACATAAACAAAAATCATTTTAAAAAGCTATGAATAAAAGACAGTCACCCACCAACCTTGAAAAATATGTATAAAGTTATGATTCAATTGGTTGCACATGTTTTACACACTTCTGTTTATATAGACAGCAGAACTTACAATTCACACACAGATAGTAGTACACAGTATCTTTAGATAAATGTTTGTATGAAGCCACCTCAAATTCACAGCAAAATATATTCTTTGATATGTACATTTACTAAGCCGTTACATGTGTTTACTACACTCAGTTGGCAGTTTAAAGCAACAGTCTGGCAGTAAATCTTCATGAAGGTTATAATGTTCTGTTTATATTGAAACAGTGTTAGAGAGGTGCCTGTTTCAAATTTATGGCCATTTTGGAGGCTGTAGATGGTGCTCTTAAATTGTATTTTATCCTCACAGGTTTTTCTAATATTTCATCTTTACAGCAAACACCTCTCATTTTTTGACGCAATACAATTCAACAGCCACCAAAAGGGATGCAGCTTACATGAAAATAAACAAGGTGTCTTTCGGGGGATGACGCAACAGCGTTTTACCCGTATATTTCTCCCAGTGAGTCAACAAATACAACACAAAACGGTGCGAGCACATGCCCTTCAGCTGTCCACTGAAATGAACACACTCGCCCTTTTAATCAATGCTACCTAGAAGTTAATCAATGCCAGATCAATAGAAAGTGAAGGGTCCAACACGGCAACAGCACAAACAATCAGCTCCTATTGTTGAGATATGCTAATCACAATCCATCCAAAGTGACCACTGAGAAACCAAAACTACGCGGCCGCCGGCCTGCGCCACAGCCGTGGCGAGGGTGATGGTGATGGATGTGGCGGTGAACAGGACAGACGGTAAACTGTGGAGAGAAAAAAGATTTCTCCTCGTACTTTGCTGTCAGACTGTGTGCACAAGCTCAAATGGAAAGCCTTATAAGATGCGCAGCTCCGCCCTGCACCTATAAAGCTGTCCAAAACACAATTTTGGGAGGCAGTGAGTGACAGCTCAGCGGGCAGGAACGTGCTGCGTACAACTCACGACTTTTAAGGGCTGACGTCATCGTCCAAACCGCCTGTCTATCCCATCGGTCCTAAAACTGTGCAGCGGATGAACGCCACAAAAGTGACATCTCCTGACAATGTTTTCAACAGGTTTGCTTCAGAGTAGCGAGACCGCCCCACAACTGGTCCCAGTTTCACTTCTGGTGATGTTGCATCCTGTAGGCCCCAAGCTAAAACAACGAGGTCCACCTGCTCACACGCTAAAAGCTCTGGATCCTCAACAGCATCAGATAAACGCCTAAATTGTTTGTACTCTGAGACAGACAGACTGGCTCCAAAAGAGAGACACATTTGGCAAACAAAGATCTCTAGTTGTACATAACTGGATACTTGTGTACACACGGAGAATCCTGCAGTTCAGGGCAATGAAATCCCCACTTTCTTGACAGCAATACACTAACCCACAGCTACAAAGCACCCCGCTATAGTGTAATTCTACCTGAGACTAAACAGACCTGACCCTGTGTGTACCATTTCATATAACTAGGGTCACATTAGCAACCTCAGAACTGACATACAGTGTTTACAGTGCAGTCAGAGAGTATTACATTTTGTTGCATTGTTTGATTTGATATGAAACTATACCACTGGAGTTAAAGAGGTTTGATTTGAGTGTGATTACATTCGCATTAGATGAACTGTGGAGGAACTACAGCGTATTTATGTACAGTCATTCCTTTTTAGGAGACAGAAAGTTAACACAGACTTGAAGAAGGTCTTCATATTTCAAATTTGCTGGCAATGGCTGGCTGGACTCTATGACCCGAAGACATCAGCAGACTCTTGGCATCCTCTGCAGTGATGCTCTGCCAGGTTTGTACTCTCCAGTTCTCGCTTATTTCAGGCACTTTTAAAGTTCAGTCTGGTGTTCAGCAACAGAAACACGTACTCTGGGTTGAGGTACAGTATGTTTGGGAATATTATTCTGGTTCATTGTCCTAAAAGTGTGGGAATATGAAAGGCTGCAAGTCCAACATTGCTCAATCCTTACCCGATCAACACCCACCCCTGTTTTGGGGATGGTCGACCTGAATTAAAACAAATGGACCGTTTTTGTTCGTTAGACCCTTGTGATGAATTTGGACAAACATTTTCAAAGATTTAATCTTTCAGTTGAGTTTAGTCGTTGAGTCTGAGATACTTTTGTGCTTTTAAGGTAAGAAGACACCATAGTTTAAGTTTTTTTTAAGGCTTACCTTTCATATCCCCCTCTGGATGATCAACAAGTTCTCATCCCAACTCGTCATATACTGACACTTTGTCAGACCACTTGGCGTCACTTTTCGGTCGCAGTAAACACATGCTTAATGTTGTGATTTAAACAAAAACACTTAGTTAGGTTTAGGAAAAAACAACGTGGTTTGACTTTAAATTACTACGTTTTTGCCGTGAAAATGTGACTTGACGATGTCAACACAATAAATGAATGAAAAGCTGATTGTAAAGTGAAAGTGAAACGCACGGGACACAAACAGCGGTCTCCTGGATGAAAGCCTTCTGTTTGTCTGACTCATCTACCTCACCTCCCTCCCGCCTGGTGTGTGTCTTTTGCTGTTTATAATACGTCACCACAGCACTTTCCCTGAGCGGTTACTGTTGCCATGGATGGGTTTACATTGTAGTTAATGGGAAGCTCGGTGCGTCTCATACAGGCGCTAAAGGGTGTCTTGTGTGGCGGTATCGAACGCCGATGGCTGTGACAAAACAGCAGTTTTTGACGCCCTGGTAATGAGAACGGGCTGGGAGGATTTGTAATAACTCAGTATCCTGACTCACCTCCTGACTTTTCATATTTCTAATACGTTTATGACCAAATACCTGCAAAAGTAATGACATCCAACCAGCCTCAGCTGTACTCCCTCCTTTTGCGCTAATTACTAAATGTTAGCCTGCTAACGTGCCTAAGGATAGCCTCACAGAGCTGCGAGCATGGCTGTAGGTGTGTGTGACTGCTTCCACTGAAAAGCCAAGAGTCTCTCATCCACAAGAAGTTTTCATAATACTAGCAGTCTGTAAAAACGCATCTCACATAAGGAACAGTAGGTGGTAAAATCTTAAAGTCTCAGTGTCTCTATTCTATTTCAAATCCAATGTGCTAGATTACAGAGCCAAAACAGTGAAAACAAATACTCTCTGACCTGTATGTAGGTGTTAGAAAGCGTTCATGTCTGCCGTTCCACAGGCTCACCGGTGCTGTTTAGACAACTAGGCACAGGTGAGCTCAATCTACATGCAATCAGTGCTCCTATAACTGGGAGGAGAGGAGGAAGAACATCTCTGTTTGTCCTGCTACCAACAGTTCCCCTGTCTTAATCCAGTGCGTCTTAAATGAGTCATTCTTTAAGTTTTATCACTTTGATAATGCCATGTCTTTCTCTGTTCACTTTATGAATAAAATTCTCATGTTTAACTGGAATATTGTTTGTGTTCAAATACTATCCGGCTTTCAGTTGACAACTATGATTACAGTGAGTAAATGTATGTGCAATGCTGTTAATGTCATGCAACTGTTCGTGTATCTAATGCACATACACCATTTGATGAGGTTAAAGGGGAAGTTCATATAAAATAAAGTCCTTTTTTGGTGGAATTTCCTGTCTCTCTGTCCCCTGATTCTGGTTACTTCATGTCCGACACTTGAGTGTCCCTAGACTCGCCGATTTGGTCACCTAAACAGCAGGTTTAATGCTACCATGTACTATTTCTGCAGAGCGGATGATGATATACAATGACCCCACATGGCAAGAAAAGCTTTGTCACTCAGCCCAGAAAAAGCAACGCGTGTTTCTGACTGATACCGTCATCACCCACGCTGCTTCCTTCTGCCATATAACATAAACATAAATAAACCAAACATGCAACATTTGAATTATTCAGCGTCTATGTAAGGAAAAATCTCTGCTAAGCTCCTCTGATGGAGTTACACAACACAATGTCTCACCTGCATGAGTGACTCTGCTTCCTGACATCTGCAGATGGAGAGTGGCCTGAAGAAATGACCTCGTGTCACAACTCTTTACCCGGCGCGTCAAAGCTAACGCTCCAGCTGGTGAGCCTTTCATAGAATAGAAGTGCTGATTGTGAACAAAGTGTAGGTGTGAGACGGCGAGGGGGAAAACCTCGCACTCGCCTGCAGAGATGCATGCGGCGACCACGCAGCTGTGGTTTAGATTGTGGCTCGGCTAAAGTGTGAATGAATGATGCGGCAAAAGCCTAAATGGTGGCGTTTGATGACTTGACTTTGAGAGCCATGTCACAGTGCGGCGTATCGATCGTCACCAGGCCAAACCTGAAATCTCTCCAGTGTCACAGAGGAGAGGGAGCGAGCCGGTGCGTCACAGCGCCCGTGGGGAACTGACAAACCCCCAAATGAGAGTGAAAATGACATCCATTTTCTGTGTCACTTTGATGACAGTGTACGTGGCAGCAAAACGCTCCACTGACATTTCGTTTTCTAAATTGCTGCTTCTGTGAACTCTTTGCATTTTGTGATTTAGGCGAAAATTTATGGAGAGTTTTGTCTTTGACTTTAATTATATGTTTCAACTTTTAAGCCCATTAACCGCAAATCTAATATGCTGTAGCTATCAGCTGTTTATCATTTCACCTCTCCTTCCCCTTCTTCTCCTTTCCTTTACCTTCCTCTCCTCTCTTTTCCTCCTGCTCATTCATCCCACAACCTCTCTCCATTGGAAATTCTAATTTGGGTTCATCCCAAATGGCCATGCTGGATGTATAATTCATTCACTTAATTCCCTGTTAAATCGCCTCATTATATTATGCAGCACATTCACCAAAGAGAAGAGAAATCAGATAGTGGTAAGTCAGAGCTCGTCTTGTCTTTCTTCAATTCAGAGATGTGTACACAGGGAGGAACAACACACTGTGGGGTCTCACACAGTACAAAGTCTCATTAAATGAAACGAGGCTTCTAAGGAAACACTGATATTCCTACAACTCAGTCAAAGGGAGTGACGACCAAAGGAGACTGATAAGGGGTTTGTTCATCAGACGCACTTTCTACTACTAGAGTAGTGAATATCATCTGGTACGACTAAAGGGACGCTGTTTTTTTGTTGTAGACGTTGGCGTAGGAATTTCTTTGGCCACTATCTTTGCAAAGTCTGCCCGGTTCTGGATAATTGGAGGGATAATTGGAGCGATCAGTGACAAGCAGTCTGGCTAAAAGAAGACAGATCACTGTTGTTGATGGCAGCAGCGGCATGAAGAGGGAGCGGAGGAGGAGGAGGAGGAGGAGAAGGAGAAGGAGGAGGGGGAGAAGGTAGAAAACAATCTTGTATCCTGTGTCTTTTGCCACATCATGGCAGAAAGCTCAGACTTATGTCTGCTCTCTGTCTTGCTGAGTGAGATTAGTCTCTATAACTACAAGAGAGGAGAGCTGAATCAATGTGAAACCCCATGTGAGGCCATTAGGAGCTGATTATTGATGCAAAAGGTGTAGAGTTATATGACTAGTCTACTGTCTGCTACATGTTTATGTATTTATGTCACATGGTGCCTTCAAATGAAACTTGTGAGCTCATGTTTACAACATGGGAAGTCGTGTACACAATATGCTTGGCGTTGAAGTGGTTAAGACGTGAGAACAACGCTGCGAAGCAAACGGCAATATTGACGTTACTGTTGGTGTCTAGAAGCCAAAGAGGTTAACAACTTAGCAAGCGGATAACATAATGTAGTAAATGCAAAGGCATAATGACAGAGGAACAACATTAGGCCGTTGGGAATATCAACATTTTCCTCAGACATATTATAAAATGACGAAGAAAAACAATATACAACTAAAATTACAATAAATCAACTTATGCATCGAAAAATGAGCTTCGATGGCCTCCGCCATTTCTGATACAAACAAGTTACAATTCGTGAACTTGGAGCTTTCAGAAACTTTCCACTTACGAGTTTGTGAATACCACAAGAGGGGGGCGTTCATATGGACTCTGCTCGTGAACACGGTAAACACGACCCCATTTGAAGGCACCAACAGTACGAAAAGCACAGATGTAAATAATATATTTAATTATGGCTGCTTCAGTTTCAGGGTCCTGGTTTTGTGCATGTTGGCTCGTTAAGTTTATTAGTAACACCTGTGCTTTTCCTGCTACAACAAGTTAATCAACAATGTGAAATCTTCCTAACAGATTTTGTTCACACTTCATCAAAACCACAAGTGGTGTCACATTTTCTAAAACATTATCATGTTAATCAAACAAGATATCTTGTTTTTTTGCCACCAGAAGTGACACGAGAGGATGGAGCGAAGTACAACCGAACGCTGAATAAGACATTTTTAGGTGACCAAAATGTTACAATTAACTTTCATGAAATGAAAACACACCGTGAAAGGGTTAAAGTTGTAAGACGAAAACACGGACAACTCCCAGACCGGACAACGCCGTGGTAGCGACATGTCAATCACAAGGTAGCCACGCCCTAAAGCATCCCCTGCTTTATCGTCTATTTGACTCTAAATGGGACCATAACTTACTAAATGAACATCATGCTGTATTGAAGAAGACTTGAAACTAGCGATTGAGACCATAAACTCATGTTTACAATGTTTACTGAGGTAATAAATCAGGTGAGAAGTAGCGTCATTTTCTCATTGACTTCTATACAGAAACTTCTTTTTGCAACCAGAGGAGTCGCCCCATGTCGTCCACAAAGTTATAAATTATACAGTGTTTGATCAAACTTCATTAACCTCAGTCACTGCAGCCATTCATTGGAGAGCCCTGTGATTCAATCAGATTGAACTGGAAGTGAATGTGTCTCGCCCCGTCCCACACAGAAATGAATGAGGAGCAAAATCTGACTTCACCATTACAAGTGACTGTTAAAGCCTCTGAACACCCACACAGGTGTTCTCAGTTAATCTGGTTGATCAGACCTCTTCTCAGGACTGTGTGGGCGTGTATACACTAATTGATTGGTATCTTCCTCAGTCTGCTCTCAGCTTTGTTGAACCTGTAACGGCAGAACAAATTACACCTTTATCATTCTTATTGGTAGATGAAGATTTGTGACCAAATAAATTGCCATCAAAGCTCCGGCCCACCTTCAACCTGAGCAGAGGTCTAATCAGCCAGAATAACTGAAAACACCTGTGTGGGTGTTCAGAGGATTTAAAGGCCCTGCACACCTACACAGGTCTTTTAACTTATTCTGATTTATTACACCAAACTTCATGAACCAAGAAGAATTACAGGTTCATCCTCTTCCACCCAAACAGATACAACAAAACTAATGGTGCCTTCAAATGGGGTCGTGTTTACCGTGTTCACGAGAAAAGTCCATATGAACGTCTGAGTTTCATATGGACTCCTGAGTCTGAGTCCATATGAAACTCTGAGTTCACGAGTTGTGACGTGTTTGTTGACGTTGTCGGAAAATGGTGGAGCCCGTGGAAGTTCATTTTTGGGTGCATAATAAGTTAATATAATGTAATTTTTGTCGTATATTTTTCTTCGTAATTTTAAAATATGTCTGAGGAAAATGTTGATATTACCAACGGCCTAATCTTTTTCCTTTGTCATTATGCCTTTGCATTTACTGCATTATGTTATCCACTCGCTATCTTGCTAAATTGTTAACCTCTGTGGCTTCTAGACACCGTCAGTAACGTTAATATTGGCGTTGCTTAGCAGCGGTTTTCTTAACCACTTGAAGCATCGTGTACACGACTTCCCATGTTGTAAACACGAGCTCAGGAGTTTCATTTGAAGGCACCATAATACAAAGGTCAGAGAGATTTCAGTTAATCACAGTGCCCACACAGTTCTCATGCTCATTCACGTCATACTGTTACACCATAATTGCATGTAGCCTTCTGGAGTCTGAAAATCCACTAACGTCAGCCTCCGAGTTGGAGATATTTCCTGAATTTCTGACAGTGACGATATCTCCCACTTGGTGAAAAAGAGCTACAGAAGTGTCATGTGACTGCACGCAAAACAGCTGCCCTGCAAAACCACCATCCCTGGGTGTTGCATCGAAATAAAATCCAATATAAACACTAAAATGAAGGAAAATGTTTCTTAATAAAAAGGATTTTTATTTCACAATCAGAGTGTCTCGGATGTTTTCCAGACTGCCAATCTATACCAAGGACTTCCTTTCAAAGTGAGCTGGACAGTCAATGTTTTTTTATTGTTATAAACACTAATATATTGGATTCAGCTGATTTAAGAGGAGCTATTCACAGTTTGTATCTGGATCACTAATTAAGTAGCGGTGTCTTGGAATGTGAGCACTCAGGTCTGAATAATGGGAGGTTATCAAGTTCTTCTTATTATGCCGGCAGTGCCTGAATGCAGCATGAGACAAAGCCTAATCAGGCAAAATAAGTGAAAACACCTGTGTGTGTGTGTCTGCACCATGGAGTGTGAAGGGCCTTTTAATGCTGCATTTTCTAGTGACCTCACACCGGATTACATAAAACAGGGTAATGTCAGAATCACAAAGTCAAAATCACAGAATATAATGCACCAAAAAAGAAGCGTTTCTTTCTACTGGCCAAACATGCGGGTTTGAAAGGTCAGATATCAACAAACATTAATTCTGACATGCAAATTTCCAAGAGCTGCGATCACCAGAAACACATCATTTGCATTGTTTTCAAAGGTGCATTAAAGGTGGCACAAGTGAGACTGCTTCTATCTATTGTAGGTCTATGTGCCCCCTCTGCTGTGTGTCAGAGTACACTATGTATAAATAACTCATGGGTCTCTGCACCAAAGCCACTAAGCCAGATTCTGCCTAAATTTAACCAGCATGCATTGTGAGTGTGACATTACTGCCGGGGCTGAAATGGAAACCTCCACACAATGCTAGCTGGAGCCTCACTGGGGCTGTAACAGACTGCCAGCAGACTTGTTTTGCTAACACTCTCCAAATGACACAAATGTCACTCACAGTCCTATCCGGAGGCGTGGCGAATTCACCCAGCAGCATCGGCGTCATTCTCACTGGCATGGCTGGCACTTTTCTGCTATTTTTTTCCTTTTCTTTTTTTAAATAAACTCGACTTCAGCTCAAATACTAATCCTCACAGAGCAGCAGAAAAAAAACTTTGCAGCAGGAAAAAAAAGAGAAAATGTGACAACTGGTCAGAAAAGTGGTTTTGGGGGAAATGTACTTTCCTGCCCTCAGCAGAAAAAAACCCATATATTCTGGGATGTGATGAGGATGCATTAAATGTCTAAATATGAGTGAATACGCACAGAGCACATAATTATCAATTTATCCTTAAACTGAATACAAATACAGGCTGTTTGAGGATTATACACACTTATACAACTCATCACAGCTCTTACTTACAGAACACGCTACTGCTGGTGGTGCAAATTTAACTGGATATTTAAAACTAAGGTGAAAACCATCAACCATCAGCAACAGGAAAAGAAGGCAGAGTAACAGTCTTTTTCTTGTTTGTGTTTTTGTTTTCTTGGACAGGTTATGTGACCCCCCCACTGTGGAAGAAACCTATCCTCGCAGATAAAACACAATGGATTTCACTCTATCCTTTTAACTCCCATCATCCAGGATACACACCGTAAAGAACAGGAGCAACAGGAAGCACTCAACTTGCTGAATCGTTGTCTTCTAAAGCATTTATTGGAAATGATTTATACCCAAGCGTCCAGCCACCCTATGGGGAGTTCCAAACAAAGATAACCAGACAAAACGCAGACAAAAGCACTCCAAACGATGTGAAAACAGACGGTGTTTAATATCTCGCAGTGCACCAGGACCTGTGTCGACAACAAGGCCCTACCGTCTCCCACAGGTTTCCCCTCCCCCCCTCGCTTTGCTCCCTGTAGCAGACAGTTAGCAGTAGCACTGCACCTCTCAAGGACACCACCACCAGAGAGGATGGAGAGAGGGGAGGAGAGGAAGACAGAGAATTCAGATCAAGAGGGATAAAGATAAGAAGCAGATGGGAGACACGGCAGGAAATCAGATGGCGATATTTAAAAGGCGGATGGGGAAGAAAAGAGGGGATGAGATAATGTAAAGAGGGGATGGTTAAAGACGCATAACAGATGATACAGAGTGCAGGTAGAGTGAGAGCCAGTGAGTGAGTGATCAGGAAGTGAGAGAGAGATCGGCAGCCATGGTTGCTTACGTCACCTTCAGGATGACATTGGCAGGACACACAGGTCTGCTGCCTCATCAATTCTACTGCTGCCCAAGGGGACATCATATCTCACACACACACACACGCACACACACACACACACACTCTATGTCTCGTTCTCTCTCTCCCACATCAGCCCCCACACACACACACACATACGCCCAGCCCCTGGCGACGTGGCTCTACCTGGCCGAACACACCCGCAGCCTCTGATTGGCTGCTGAAAGCCAGCAACACTCCCCCTGCTCCCTAGCCAGTGAGACTCTGCTTGGAAACAGAGAGGCTGCGCCGTTACCACTACAGGCCACTGCTGCAGCACTGCTCTGATCCCCGTCCTTGTTTCAGAAGACGTCTGATTGGCAAAGAAAAACACTATCTAACGACAACACACGAGTGGTTAAACAGTAACGTGTGATGAAGGTCATAACCCGAAGGATAGTGGTGTAGCCGGATTCTACACTGTGCTGCCGCATCACAATACAGCTACAACTTTTCCACTCATGGTTATCAAATCCTGCATTTTAAATGAATGAATGGATAAGGCTACAATATGATACATTTCCATTTAATCAGCAGCAATAATGTGCAACCAGCTGCAGCCGATGGGTAACAAAGACACATGAGGAGAGAGAGAAATAATGAGCAGTACCAATTGTTTCGATAACTAAGATAATGTTTTTTAATTGACCACTTTAATTGAGCTCTTCAATCGCACTGAGCCGGGTCACAAAACTCCTGAAGCCACACATAGTTGAAACCGATCCAACTGAAAAGTGAAGCCAATGCTGAAGTGCCTTAAACTTGCATTATTTCTAATAGCCAGCAGGGGGCGACTCCTCTGGTTGCAAAAAGAAGTCTGATTGTATAGAAGTCTATGAGAAAATGAGCCTACTTCTCACTTGATTTATTACCTCAGTAAACATTGTAAATATAAGTTTATGGTGTCAATTGCTAGTTTCAAGTCTTCTTCATTACAGCATGATGTTCATTTAGTAAATTATGGTCCCATTTAGGGTCAAATAAACCATAAAGTAGGGTATGCTGTAGGGCGTGGCTACCTTGTGACAGGTCACTACCACGGCGTTGTCCGGTCTGGGAGTTGTCCGTGTTTTCGTCTTACAACTTTAACTATTCCACAGTGTGTTTTCAATTCATGAAAGTTAATTATAACCTTTTTGGTCGCTTAAAAATGTCTTATTCAGCGTTTGGTTGTACCTGTTTTCAAAAATGTCCAATCTGTAAAATCCTTTAACATGAGGCTGTAACTACACATCAGTTCTTAAGATACGTTCATAAATCTTTTTAGGCTTGTGCAAGTCATCGTTAATAAGATATAATGTCAGTCCTCGTTTTCTGAGCCTCTCTCCCTCATCAAGCTTTGTTAAACATGTAGTAAAATCCACTTCATTCTTGTTGCAACCTTTCAAAAAGACCTAAATGTAAAACAATATGGAGTTCATTTTTGGTAACATTTGCTAACCATGCATGTCACTGTCAACTAGGGCTGTCCTCGATCAAAGAAATTCTTAGTCGACTAACATTTACATGATTTTGTCAACTAAACGATTTGTTAATCGACAAAACTGAATTTCTCCATAAAGAATCAAACAGAAGCACCACTCTAAATTTTTTTTGTTTACCAGAGATGTGCTCATAAGTTTCTTAAATAAGTTATTCAGCATGAAAAAAGCATAAAAAAACAACTAAAGAAATCTTAGTCAACTAAGACCAAAACGACAGATTAGTCGACTAATCGACTACTGGGAGGAGCCCTGCTGTCAACACTTCCAGTTTAATAGTAAACACTTATGTTTTTCGTCTTGGCCAAGATATAGTTCAGCACACACACTTTGGTTATACGGATTAAACCTACAAAGATATAACGTGTTAATTAAAGAGCTTTGAAGGTGCTGCTGCTAAGCTAAGTTAGCCAGCTGGTGATGGTAGTTTCATATTTACTTTTCTTTACTTTTACTTTTCTTGCTGAGAAATCAATACAACTCTCATGTCTTGTATAGACATGAGAGTTGTATTGACCACTTAACATCCACTCTTATTTCCCCTAAAAGAAAAAGTTTGACATTTTGGAAAAGCAAATATTTCCCAAAATGTCAAACTTATTCTTTTAGGGGAAATAAGAGTGGATGTTAAGTGGTTAGTAGGAAACAGAAAAAGCGTTGAGAACATGGGACAGAAAGGTGATTTAATGAAGTTCCTTACCTTTTCCTGATACTGCCGTCTGGAGGAGTCCAGGGACTGGATGAGAGCTGTTGCATGGCCAATAAAGACAGCATAGCAAGTAGCTCCTACAATCATACTCAGCATGGTGAGCCAGATGTCTGATAGACTCTCTGGGGCCTGTCGGCCATAACCAATGCACAGCATGTGGCTCATCGCCTTGAATACGGCGAAGGAGTACAGCTCTGACCAGGTATCATTCTGTGGAGAGAGAGAGAAGCAAACAGTTAAAGACATCAATGTTACATAAAAAGCCATGTTTTGAGGGAGAGTGGTGGCTCTCTGGTAGGGAACCAGGGGAGAAGCTTTGGGGACAGCGAGGTCGTGGAATAGCACTTATACAAATGAGAACTCCAGGGACGGAGCTGCATTAGAAGGAAAGAGGGAGGAAGTAGAAACGACATCAGGGGAATCCTCCGAGGCCTAATCAGTAATGTAGAGACAGTTTGGAAATTATTTCCTCAGAGAGAAACGATAATGAGAGGTCATTAAATATGCCCTTTCAGAGCTGTGTGAGTAGGAATCCATGACAGGCAGCGGCCACCAGGCTGCTTGTGTTGAGACTCATGAAGGGGCAAACCTCAGGTCGCAAGTTACAAAAACATCAAGGGGCATTAGTCATGTCGTTCGATCGCTTTGTGAACATCTCAGTATACTTTCCTAAATTTAAATAGTGGCTCTGTGTTCTTCCATTGCGGCTTAATGCCAAAACTCCCTTCGTCACAAAAGAGAGGGGTGAATGAGCAAGCCGAACAAGCTCCATTGATCTGACACTTTTGCCCACCAGCTTCCTTTGTTTCCCTTTTTGCTTTCATTAGCTCTAAGTGGTGACTGTGGTGACCTCGACCCGAACAGGCTGCTGATGCCAATTAATTCAAGGTAAAGCCAAAAGCCAGGGTTGAAGCCCAGGTTTTTAGGTTTAATTTAAATCCTCCTACCAGGGGGAACTAGAGTCCTGTGTAATGAAACATAGCTTCTGTCCATGGAAAAATTAAGTTTAGAACAGCCTCCTGAAAACCCCTTAGAGGCTGGCTTCAAGGGCAACAAAAAAAAAACATCTTCTATCATGGCTCCTCCTGACACACACACACTCCTCCTCTCTAAACGTGAACACAGAGGTTACAGTCTGCATTCAGCACAGGCAATCAACTATATCCTCTCTAACTCATAGAGGTGCATTAGCAGTTTATTAGTGCATGTGCCAGCACATTATAAAAAACACTTTCCTTTCCCTGGCTTATTTAAAAATAACTAAATCAGCCCCGTCACCGTCCTGTTTAACTTTTCATGAGTTGAGAAAAGTTGCCATGTCATTTTAATTGAGTTATTTTTAGGGTTTTTACACCGTGGGCTCTGGGAAATTGCAACAGGCATTTTTTTTTCTACAGTTTTCTTTTCAATAATTAAATGAATCATCATAGTTGCAACCCTAAAAGAAGTGAACTAGAGCAAATGGACAAAATACATGAACAATAAAACAGCACGTGTCATCTAAGAGACACGGCATTAAAGGGCCACGCACACAGTGATAGATGGACTCCTCCGTCACGAGCAGAGAGAAAATGAAGACTCCAAAAATAAATACAGCTCCACCAAGTGGGCTGAGGCTAAATGGTGTATGTGAAAACAGAAAGAGAAACAGTGGAGTGAAACAGATTGAATAATAGATGAACGATGAGCACTTTGATTCTGAAATAGCACAGGCAAGAGAGAGGGAGAGAGAGACTCCATAGCCTCATAAGTCTCAACAGACGTCCCCGGAGACTTCAGTTTGGGAACTATCCTTTGCTTTGTTGGTAATCACCGTCTCCATTAGCTGCAGATAGTCTGTTTCAAGTTGGCTGATAACGCAAAGGGATTTTAAATTTATCTTCCAGTGTCCTAAAATGCCTCGTTGTATACGCTGCTGCGACCTTGCTGTGCAGCAGGCTTCATATATCTCACATTTATATTGAAACGTAAATTTCACCTGCCAGATGTTAGTCACGTTTCTTCCAGAAGTGACAAAGTGAACCAGCATTTGGTTTAGGGTGTCTGGCAATTTCAGAGAGTTTATAGCCGCGCTATAGCTCTGAGGCTGTAAAGCTCATGTGAAAGAAAAACAAAATGCTAGATTAAAAAAAAAAATTCGCAGTCGTAGTGAAGTAAATTGATTATTTGGACAGAGTTGATGTCAGAACAAAGGTCTTTGGTAACAAATATCAGAGAGGTTCATCAAATGTTCATGAGAATTAAAGTGTTAAGATAAGTGTGTGGCAGTATTACAAAGTTCACAAAGATGCGATTTGAGATCCTTATCTTTCTAACAATTATGCATAAAGTATGTTTAAAATCATCAGTGTTTTCATCTATTTTTTCTACTGTTACCACCTTAGTTTAGCATGTTAGCATGCTAACATGTGCTAAGCAGCACAGCTGAGGCTGATGAGAGTAGAAGGTAACATCTGGTCCAAATTGTGTGGTAATCCATCCAATGGTTGTCAAGACCATTAGACTGTATATAAGAAGTGGACATAGTCACCGTGACGTCACCCATTGGTTTGTGGACTGACGTTTTGAGGCCTCAAGTTCGGCATTTTGTCCGTCACCATCTTGTTTTTTTGCAGCCAGAAGTGATTCGAGAGGGTGGAGCTAAGCACAACCGAACACTGAATGAGACATTTTAAGGGGATCAAAAAGGTTATAATTAACTTTCATGAACTGAAATCACACTGTAAAAGGGTTCAAGTTCTAAGACGAAAACATGGACAACTTGCAGACTGGACAACGCCGTGGTAGCGACCTGTAGATCAAAAGGTAGCCACGCCCTAAAGCATACCCTTCTTTATGGTGTATTTGACTCTAAATGGGACCATAATTTACTAAATGAACATCATGCTGTATTGAAGAAGACTTTAAACTAGCGATTGAGACCATAAACTTGTGTTTACAATGTTTACTGAGGTAATAAATCAAGTGAGAAGTAGGGTCATTTTCTCATAGACTTCTATACAATCAGACTTCTTTTTGCAACCAGAGGAGTCGCCCCCTGCTGGTTATTAGAAAGAATGCAAGTTTAAGGCACTTCAGCATTGGCTTCACTTTTCAGACCTGGGGGTTGCCCACTGGTCAAGACATTTCCCTCTGAACCACAAATGTCACCCTCATGGTGGTGCTAGAGGAAAGGTCAGGGGATGACCGAAAATCAATGGGATTCATCCTCTGGGGAACAATGAATGTCTGTACAAAATTTCATAGCAATCCATCTGATAGTAGTTGAGATATTTCAGTCTGGACAAAAGTGGTGGACCGACCCAGCGACATTTTCATCCCTAGAGCTAAAAATGACGAAAAGTGCACCCAGAGACCAGCACAAAAGGTGAACTTTTGCCCTGCTACCAGCCTCATCAGTTCACACCTCCCTGGCTGAAGGACTGATGGAATAAATGACAGAGACAGGGAAGAAGCAGATAGTGGAAAATGGCGTTATATGAGACTGAATGACCGATCACTATGTGTCTGACGGCCGATAAGCTGGACAAATATCAAAAGATAATCGACACACATGTAACAAAGCCTCTGCACCGGCCCTGTCACACACACGCCAGGTTTAGTTTACAATGGCTTATCCGAGTTTATTGTACAGTCAGCTCTGTCTCTCCTGCTTCCTCTCTCTCGGTCGCTCTCTTCCTTTCTTCTGGTCTGCCTCAGTGAGCGTGTGAGGGGTGGGCAGTGTTGCTTGGGAATGTGGAAGGAAAGACATCCTCTGCTCCCTAACAGTTCATTTTAAGGCCAAAAGAAAAGTGGCATTCAGTATTTTATCCATCAACACGAACACTGTGTGATGGCTGCCTAGAGTGCTGTAGATGGTTTCGCTTCATTAATTTAATGAACTGCCTAATTCATGTTTATAGTTCAACATTTTCGGAAGTATGCTTATTAGCTTTCCTGCCGACACAAGAGGATTGATACCACATGTCTGTGGGATAAGTGTGGAGCTGCAGTTAGGCAGCTTGCTTAGCTTAGCAAGACTGGAAGCAGGTGGAAACACAACTTGACATTTGTGTAACAAGATGTGATTTGTCAATTAGGCTCTAGCTCCGTGCTCTCATCTAACTATCGGCAAGAGAACAAATAAGCATATTTCCCAAAATTTAAAACTGTTCCTTTAAAGGTGCTGTGTAGGACCTGGCGTCATCTTGCGGTGAGGTTGCAGATTGCAACCAATTGAAACTTCTTCTGTGTGGCATGCGTGTATGAGAACTACTGTGGCTGGCGCAAAAACGTGACTGGCCCTCTCTAGAGCCTGTGTTTGGTTTGTCTGTTCTGGGCTACTGTAGAAACACGGCGGCCGGCTCTGTGAAGAGGACCAGCTCCGTATGTATAAATAAACGGCTCATTCTAAGTTAACGAAAACACAACGATTCTTATTATCAGGTGATTATACACTAAAGAAAACATACTTATTAATATTATATTCCATTTCTGCCAATAGATCCCTCGAAATGTTACACACTGTTCCTTTAAAAGCTGTTGTATTCCTTGTATTCACCTCTACTATCAAGCTCCAAAAACATAGTGTCCTACATTTCCCATAATGCAACTTAATAGCTTAACTGCTTGGTAAATGTCCATATCTTTCAAACTCTATGACCCCAGTTTCTAACACAGGCTTTTAGTTGTGAATATGCAGTCTCCAAACCCAAGCCAAGATAACCCCAGTGACATTATGGGGTTATGTTTTTTTAGACTTGACAAAGCAACACAAAACACTACATGATGAGCTGAGTAGTAATGACCTTTTAAACCGACCTTTATGTGTAAAATATGTTCCTCTGTTATTTATGTTTGTCTCTGTCGTTACATATTCCCCTCGTGTGTAAAGTCTGTGAAGATTTTTGATGAATTTGGTTGCATTTGGTTCAGTTCTGTTGTTGTGGTACAGTCTGGAATATGTACCACCGAGTTTGCTTTGAACATCTTCTTTCTTATAAGGTGATCTTTGAAGTACATTTCTCACTAAGTTGCAATGATGACTACTAGAGTGTCACTTAACTGGAGAGGGCTTGGTTGGCAAGATGTAATCATTTTGAAATGATCTAAATCAGGATGGTGGCCATATGTCACAAAGTCTTCAAAACAGCAACATTTGCATTTCTGCTCGAGTAGTTTTCAATATAATACGCTTACAGCTTGAGATTCTTCAGAACAGAAACACAACGGAGTTCCTCTGGGACTGAGATAATCGCATCCTTTCTCTCATCCTCGCCTGGAAAACAAACACCACCTAATTTCTAGTCCATTTACAGAGGTCAGACAGCAGCAGCAGCTTTCACTTCTCATGTTTACAGTATATGATGTTACAGGCCTAGTTTAAATCCAATTTGCACCGTACAGCAGCCGGACCTGTAATACCGTTTGGTCAAACGAGGTGCGGTGAGTAAATAAAGTGATTTAACGCCATACGTAGTAATTACGGGCTTATCTTCTTCGAGGGAGCAGACCAGTGTACTGCAAAGCCCCCTCCTGCTGATGGCAGTGGGGGATAATAAGGAAGAGACGTCTCTGTGATCTGTGATGTGGATACAGTAAGGGATGGATACACACACAGTTGTAATTACAGAGTTGAAACTGTACACCCTGTGTCTGTCTGGTAGCGCTGCTGTCACTATTATTACCCACTGAAGCAGCAAGGCTTTGCCACCACTCTACCATGGAGATTAACTATGTGGCTGACAAGGGTGCATGATGCTAAATATAAACTAAATGAAATGAATGTATGGAAGTTGGGTTGCACTGCAAAAACAACCCATGTTCCCTGAGGTATTACAAGTTCCACTGAATCCAATTACTGGTTGGTGGATGTCATCCGGAGTTACAGAGTGTTCTCAACGCCCTCCATGGGTCCTGCTGCCTCCGGGTCCCACACCACCAGTGCCACTGTAGGGTGCGAGGCATGATGGATGGCCTGGCTGCCACACAATAGCTAATGTTACAAGTTGTCAGCCACTCAATAGGGGGGCGGTCTCAGGTGGCTGTAGGCAGCCTGTACCATGCCAGCCATGCCATGCCCTGTAGTTTTGAGAGTGATGGCTCTCTGGGGACCGACTGTCTTTGACTATACAGCGATGGAGAGCAATGGAGGAGTCAGTGGCCTGTCACCCCCAAACTTCATCATCCTGGACTTCAAACTCTGCACTGCACACAGCACAAGGTTGTCCTCTGGTGAGTCATGTCAGTTTATAAAAGCAGAGATATTATCTTGAAGTTAAGGTCGTTGTGCTTGCGGCGCTTTACAGGGAAGGTCAGCAAGGTTTACGTATTTTTTACACTCCATACATGAAAAAAAGGAAAGACCATATTAATGGTTGAGACTATAGCTGCATATCAGTATATTGATATTTATATGAATTATATCCATTTATTATATTCTGGATTAACTGATTAATTGTTTAAAGGTGCTAAATGCAAGATTCCCCTCCACACGGCTCTCAACATGGCGACGGCTGAGCTGGCGGCTTGCAGCTAACGTTGCTAACGGTGCTAACGATGCTAACGGTGAAAACTAGGACAACAGTGCTGACAGAGCTAAAAGTGTTTACCTGAGGGGGAACCGGAGGGTGGGTGCTACATTTCCGCAACGGCGCCTTCGGTCCGGACGACATTATCAGCTGTAACCGCCGTATGAGAGCAGCGCAGAGTGCTGGCCATGAGCTAGCCAGTGATGCACGCTCACATGCACTAAAAGCATGCGCAGGTGGCCCGGCTAATTTCAACAAAGCACAGAGAAGCTCTGATTACAACACACACAGGGAGAGCGACTTCATTCTCTGCTCAGGTAGACATTACTCCTCTATATCTTTACCTAGCTGTTTGCTGCTATATTAATGCTCTGGATATCGTATTGAGCACATTTGATTTACAAAATGTCAAGAAATTGTGAAAAAATGCACAATTTCACCGAGCCAAAGATGATGTCTTCAATTTGCTTATTTTGTCTGACCAACAGTCCCAAACCCAAAGATAAAGAACCGGTGAATGTTTGGAAAATGACTGAAACAATTAATCAATTATTAAAATAGTCGACTAATCGATTAATTGATTAACCATTTCAGCTCTGATCACATCAAGATATCTCTCAGCCGTGTGTGTTTTTTTAAAGAAAATACATGGATAGAAGGATTCAGTATTTGCTTTGCTTTGTAACATTCAGAGGTGTTCGTGTGGGTTTATTTCAGCGGAGGGCAAACGGTCGAAGGATGCAGTTGAAGTCAATGCTTGATGGAGCTTTTGATAGTTTATAACATCAAAGACTTGGTTTGGATATGGTCAAGAGTCAGCCTCAGGGAGAGTGGACACACACCGGCTCTGGCTAAAGTCTCTCAATGTCTGCATTCGTATTGTTGTAACATTGAGGTACATGTAGTTTGTACATGCTTTATCGCTGTAGTGATGTGAATGTACCCGTCTTGAGTGATAGCAGATGCCTCACCTGTTTTGCCACCATAGTTTTTTTTTCTGAGATCATGTCACCCATCAGCTAATTTTGATTAAACATCACATGAAAGCACCATTAATCAGAGCCAAAATACCCCTCATTATTGATACTGAGATCCTGAGCCAAAATTGAAATATGATTTTGTCAATACTGTCCAGCTCTACAAAATAGCTCCAGTAAAACTGCAGTATGTCCGTGTCTGACACATTAAACCTCCTTCCCTTTCAACAAGATGAAAGACAGCACAGTCATTCTCATTACCAACTTGTTTTGACTGGAATTACTTTTGTACAGCTATAAAAACAAGCGCCGTTGCTGTCATCCATGAAATACTTTGAATCTGAAATGAACAAGTAGCCTTGGCGGGCCCTGAAAATGTCGGGGAGCTGGACGCAATCTGTTTAAAACCCCATTTGGACCTGTGCCTCATGTCTGGGTTAGTGTGGTTTCCCCTCACTCAGTAAAAGGCTCACAGACAGGACCTATAAACAACCAGCTTTTATCTCTCTGAGAGAGACATGGCAACAAAGAGCCCAGCTGCCAGGCCGTATCCCCCCCCATCCCTCTGTTTTCCCCTTTTATCTTTCCTGTCATCACCCCACCATGAAGAGGAGGCACAGAGGGATCCAGAGGTGTGCTTGAATCTCTCTGGTTTCTTTTTCACAGCTTCTTCATTGGTATCCTACGGTTGTTTTGTCTGGCACACCGGCTGAATGCTGCTACAGAGGGCAGTGATATGAGTAATTTTCTTGATTCGTTGGAAGGAAATGCTGACTTATCCTCCCGAACCAGTAATAGCATAATTGCAACAAACATTATAGGATAACAATGGTTGCCTGAAGAGGGTAGTGCACCGTTTTCAAAGTGGACCAAATTGATCCAAATTACAGTATATATATAACCATTGTCGCCAACCTAGAGAACCCTTCAATTGCTAGCAGCATGACTCTAAGGATGGAAATGTCGGCACACCACTTTGGTTCATACTGAATAAAATGAATGAATGTCTTAACAACCGTTGCGTGGATTGCCATGACATTTTTTGTACAGACATTCACGATCTCCAGAGGATGAAGGCTGCAGACTTTGCAGCCCGTTCCCATTCCCAGGGCGTCAAATACCGACACTTTGTCACAGCTGTCGGCGTGTGATACTGCCACATCCTTTAGCACCTGTATGAGATGCACCAGGTTTTCCATTAACTCCAATGTAAACCCATCCGCGGCAACAGTAAACGCACAGAGAAAGTGTGCCTTTCATCCAGGAGACCGCTGTTCGTATCCCATACGTTAAGTTTCACTTTCACGTTACAATCAGCTGTTGGTTCGTGTCCCGTTTTCACAACGTTCAGTTTAATTTTCACTGTAAAAACGTAATGTAGTTTTTTCCTAACTAAGTGGATTCGGTGCCAAGTGGTGTGACAAAGCGGCGGTTTGTGATAAATTTGGGATGTTGGATGTTCCCCTGACCTTTCATGTACCATAATCAGGTCACAATGTAATTGGTCCAATATTTTGGTTTATGCTCAAGTACCTGAAAACCTAATTGACTAATTATGTATAGTGCTAAATAGGAAATGTTAGCATGCTAACACACCAAGCTAATATAGTGAACATGGCAGACATTATACCTGCTAAGCATCAGCATGTTAGCATTACCACTGTGATCTTGTTACCATGCTGACGTTAGCATTTAGCTCTAAGTCCCGCTGTGCTGCTTCACAGAGCAGCTAGTGCGGCTGTAGACTCTTAGTCTTGTTTCAGTGACCAGAAGCTATATTCATTACTGCTTACCCTTGTAAAGGAAGACTCAATCTTTAACAAATTTCCAATCTTTGCTGAATGCCTCCATTACTACAAGAGACTAAGCTACCAACAGATTTAATTTTGTGGCAACAGAGATGAGTTAACAGGAAAATAATCCCATTTAAATGAAAAATAAAGCTCTTTCAAATGCAAAAGTTCACACAGATTTGAGGCTTTCCACCATCCTTACTAGAACACTAGGGTTCCTGTTTTAGTAAAGACAAGAAAGAGTTTATCACAGTCACAAAATATTGATTGACACTCAGCCAATATTTTCTGATGGCGGTCAGGAACTTCAATCAATATGTCTGTGACCACCGTTAGCTCTTTCCCAATCAACTCAGATTAAAGATGCAAATCTGTTTCCGGGGTGACATATGTTGACATGATTCCCCGTCACATACCTCCATCTTGTTGAGGGACACCCAGCAGTCTGAGGGGAAGTCCTGCAGCATGGGAACCAGGAACTGTAGGCAGCCGTCCCAGTGACACAGCAGCAGCATCATACCAATCAGGTTAAAGATCCGCATCACCGCACTGGCCAGGTCATAGGTCATATGGAAGATCTGGGGCGAGACGATAAGACAGGGAGGGGAGTTTAAACTGGTCTGAGACATGTGGAGATGTTTGGAATATGAACTCTGTGAATATGGCTTTGCTATATATATGTCACTTCATATCTTAGTGGCAGGACTGGCTTCCCACTCAGCTTCACAGTCTCCTTTGGATTCTACCAAGTTTGATTAATGAGTAGGGGAGACAGGTTCCCATCAGTCCCACATCAAACACAGCAGGAGCCGGCAAGACATTTGTTCCACAGAGACACATGACATCAATCAGAGGCTCAAACATGCACATAGAGCACACGAAACACTCACGCAAGCCTGCAGGCACACTGATACACTAACAATACGTGCAGACTGACATGCCAACACGTACACACAGTCCCAAATTCATACACACAGAGTGATGGACAGGGACCATCATGATCCTTAACAACTGATAGTCCATGTCGTCTCACACATCAATCATTCTGAGTCACTTGTCTGTCACTTAGGCCAATCATCTATCACCTGACTGACCTCGAGAAACCACCCTTTGTCGGTGCTTAATGGCTGCATTTAATACCACAATAATCATTTTAATGTCTCAATATGTCGAAATTAAAAACTGTTCGTACAGTAAGACATGTAGGAAGGTCTGATAAGTGGGTCATTTCTTGCTCAGTACAGCTGAGGGAGAAGTGATACACTGTGATATGGGAGTGATGAGGAATGAGACTGGACATGAATCACATGTGCTGATCTTTCTAAATGCCGCTTTAACCTTTATGGGGTTTTTACTGTCAGTTTTCATCAATCAGCAACTGACAAAATAGAGTAATTTGACATATCTTTTCACTGAGGATGGATGAGAGAAACTGTACTGTACCCAGGCATGTTGTGCTGGCTGATAGAGACGTTCAGCACCACGCGACTGTACCAAGCCCCCAGGAAGAGCGCCAAGCTGTGAAGCAAATTTTCATAGTGGCCAAACTGTGGTACTGCAACTTCCACATACGTCACTTGATGCCATTGGGCCCAAAAATACTTTTTCCCCATAGACTTACATTGGGAAAGAGTCATATGTAACTCAGCGGATCATTTTTTGAGGTAAATCAACTTCCCATTGCGAACACTTGAATAGCCCTTATTTATATCATTAGGTCCTAAAAGTTGTAAAGCGCACTAATAGCCGAATCCAGAGTTATTTTTCTTCCTCTGTTCATATGAATGAGACCCAGACCGCGGCTGGAGCGAGGGCAGGGAGGGAGGGCTGGGAGGAGGCGGAGTTAAAGGAAAACCCTACTGCGCCTGCTCTAAAGGCCCAATGGATGCGGAAGACCGCCGTATTTTATCACTCAGCAGTCGAGCCATTTTGGCTTCATGTGCTACTGAGCAGCTCTCATAGGAATGAACAGGAGCCCGCCTGCAACGCAGTATCCAGTTCTCTTTAAACATCCATGGACTGTACACAGTCGTGTTGTGCTGGCTGATAGAGACGTTCAGCACAATGGACAGCTCCAAGAAAGTTACACAAACTAAAAGTAGCTTAGGGTTGAGATTCTTGGATTTTCAAAATAAACCGTGACAGATAACGTCAAACAGACTGGGCTTTTGAAACTGGGCATTTCCTGTGTCAGTGTCTCACTAGTCTCCAACACATCTCCGCTCTTATTCTCCATGCATGCCAAGTATCACTTCCCATCATGCACCACTGTGTGTGTGTGTGTGTGTATGTGTGTATGCGTATCACATCATATCTTCAGAAATCCAATTATCCAAAGGTCAAGTAAGCAGCCGAGCCCCACTGCGCTGCTGCTCACCACTGCAAAATGCCAACACCAGGCTGCCAATACTGGCATGAACGAAAAGTCGAGTGATCTTGTGACATTGTTGGACCTCCCTGTCTCCCAGGCTGCTATCCTTCATTCGAGGAAAGAGTCCGATGGAGAGGCTGGAGCAGGGTCCCGACAAAGTGCTCACAGAGTATATAAAAGCTGAGTGGCCAGGAAGGGCAGGACTGGGTCATTGAGTTCAGTGTAACAGAAGCGGAGACTACCTAGCAACAGCACCCATACTCACATCCAAAGTCTTACCAGTCAGGTGTCGCACGAAATGCCAGTTTACCTATCCTCTCCGATCCCTTAAAATGAACAATTAGTGACATATATAATGACAATCAACAGCCCCCTAGTGCTGCATATTATCATCACCCTCTACCCCACCTGCTCCTCCTCTGGCATGTTAATTGATTAACTGTGTTTGCTGTGGTAATAGGCTGCTTATTAGACCGCCTGACGCCGCCTGTGGGACTACCAGGTCAGACAGGCAGACAGAAGGGTAGGGGGGCTTGTGTGACAATAACAGTAATTAGAATGCAAAGTTTGTTAAAGCTCAAACACCCTGCTGACATTATACATCTCTCACCAGGTGGCAGGTGAGAACATTAACATCGAGCCTCCAGGCGGAGGAGAGCAGGCCGCTCGGAGGAGACGGGGAGGCAGATTGTTGGTTTGGTCACGAGCCAACATCAGCATACTGGAGGCAAATCAGTGACCTTTTATCACAGACTAGATTGGGCGTTTCTTCCTCTGTGGCTCTCAGAGTTGTGTGACTAGAGTTAATATAATATTTACTTAGGGACAGTCATGGAACGTGTGCTCTTACCTCTTCCCACTGGTGAATGTAGCGTATTAATCTGGAGAGCCTCAACAGCCTCAGAAGACTTAGGATCTTGGTAAAGCGGACGATCCTCAGGGCCCGAGCAGTCTTGTACACCTCCGAGTCTATCCCTTTCTCCACTATGAGGAATATGTAATCCACTGGGATGGAGGAGACAAAGTCCACAATGAACCACGTTTTTAAGTACTTCTTCTTAATGGTTTTAGGGTCCAAAATGATGTCCGAGTTGTCCTCGATGATGATTCCAGTGCGAAAGTTGAGCACCAGGTCCATGAGGAAGAAGGTGTCGGAGACCACGTTGAAGATGATCCAGGGCGTCGTGGTCTCCTCCTTGAAGAAGGTGATGCCCACGGGGATGATGATCAGGTTGCCCACCATAAACAGCAGCATTGTGAAATCCCAGTAGAACCTAGCAGGCATGTGTGTAGTTGTGGTGTATGCATGACAGTGTGTTAACATGTGTGTGTGTAGAGTACAGGAAGGGGAAAAAGACAAAAATAGAGTCAGATAACAAAAGGGAGTTGCTGTGGAAAGCCGATAGGCACAAGAGATTTCCTAACTGAAGATGGAAAAGTAAACGTGTGCAGGAGCTCCACTGTGCCTGCCTGAACATGCAGAAAGTAATGAGATGCTGGATTTACATAGTCAACAGAAGGTTCTCCATGCTTTAGCCTTATAATGCAACAAAATGAATCTTATGACTGTCTCTGCTCACAGCTGATGACGTTTGTTTTCTTTTTTGGGGGATTTCTAGACTGAAGTGAATGTGCTCTGTAGGGCTGCATTTTCACGGTTTAAATGATGGAAACAACCTTCAACCTCCTTTATTAACGCTTCTGTTGCGTTGACATTGGCTTGACTTACACTAACCCTACTAGTGCAAACTGAAATATTTAATGTTTCCTATGACAAATGGGCCTATGTTTGTTATATAGTATATACAGTGGTGTAGTGGAGGGTATACGGAGCACCTATTTTCTGGCGGATTACAGTATACCTACATATCAGCCAAAAAGCCATTGGAATATATAGGAGAGTACTTCCTCCTCGATAACGTACTACCCATCTACCTAGTAGTACACCCACCTCATCAATGACCACTACACCACTGAGATATTATCCTACATAGTGATCTTACTTATGTTTAGGGTAAATTAGACCTTAAGAACAAACTATTGTAAAGCGTCAATAAGATCCAAGAAGTAGGGCTGTGTATTGGCAAGAATCTCGCAATATGATACATATCATGATACAGGAGTTATGATACAATATATTGCGATATTGCAATTAAAAAAAAAAATTTGGAAAACTGTGTCATAGTATAAAGAACGCTCCACCATATGCATAAAATCTGAGTAAAAAAAGTTGTCTTTTTTATGCAATCAGATCAGTTGGATCTACATTTACATGAATCTCTGTAACATCACAGCACTACTTTGAGAGGGCACATACACTGAGAGGGAGCATTATATATCTTTGCAAATGAAATAAAGTATCGACTGAGATAATCTTTACATATAAACTATTAATTAAAAATCAATACAGGTGTTATTGAGATACAGTATCACAAAACATAATATCGCCATATTTTCTTACACCCCTTACCAAGAAGCTGCATAAAAACTACTGTCAACATAAATCACAGATATTGAGCACAACCATTGTGTTTAACCATGTTTTACTGCCAGGATCTCTGACCCCAAACAGAAGTCATGAAGTATTAAGCTGATAAAAACATGCTAAGTAATGATTCTTGAGCTGTTAAAAGGGGACCATGCAGGGTCTCCAGGACCCCAACCAGAACTCTCATTCATCAGACTGCATTTATCGACCTTGCAGTACACCTGTGGGATACCAAGAAGGTGTTTGTCTTTGCTATTTAGTGCCAGTGTGCTGATGTGGCAGTTTGGGTGACTGGCACAGACACCAGGAGTAAAAGTAGTGATGTTTGAGCCCGTCAGAGGAAGGCTCTGCAGGACAGGTGCAGCGCTGAGTCATTACACTGCGACTTATGCAACAAGCTCTGACTCCTCCACTTCACGGTTATAACAATAACCGATGATGATGATGATGTTTGATGCAACTTTACTGCTTTCAAATCATGCATTCATTAGCATAAGAATGGCGGAGGGGTGTGTGCAGCTACAGATTCACAACGTGTCTGTGACCTGTCCTGCTGCTGAAGACATTATTTAAAGTTGTATTGGTCTTCAGACTCGTGCGTTATGTGATACACATGGGGCCAAACATGAATGAATACTTTGGCTTTTGAATGTACTTGAATTGTGATTACTAATTGGCCTTTTATAATGCTCATTATAACAGTCTTTTACTCATGGATTTTATCTTGGTCTCTGTCTGTGGATGTGTGAGATTTTGTTGTCTGCTCTGTTGACCTGTTTTTATTCTGCCTATGTCTGTAAAGCACTTTGGTCATGCTCATGTTGTTTTAAATGTGCTATAGAAATAAATTTGACTTGACTTGAATGAAGGAGGCGCTCACAAAGCTGACTCCAGATCAGCCGAGGAGCTGTCCACTCCTAGTGGTGCTGAAACCGAGCAGCCCAGCCAGCAGAGAGAGAGAGAAAACCTGCTGGTTTTCTGACCCAAATTGCAATTTCAGCCACTGATACATGTCGAAGGGGAGGGGAGAAAAAAAAAAAGGCTAATTCATCCATCTTCTAAAATATTTGCATGACAAAATATCTGCTGAATGTCCATCTTGGGTTTCTGGGTGTTTTAAGCCGTGCTAAACGGAGCGCATCCGTCATTAACATGCAGGATCCGAGGAGTCGTACAGGCGGATGTGTCTCCAGTGAGCATGCTTGAGGTTTTCGCACACTTGGCTCAAGGTGACATTCCATTACTGAGTGCATCACACACACACACACACACACAGACACACACATGCATATATAGCCTACATCCTGCACGGCTCTTATCGCAGAGCACATTATATATAGCTTATATACAACGAATATTAACCATTATCAAAGAGACATTTTTTTAAATGAATGTTGTTAAATGTGAGCGATGCTGCAACGCAAAAGTGGAGAGATGTGTTAGCAGGCCTGGCTTTGTTGGAGCATCTCAGACATGCTGTACTGTATACATGTATAGACTGGAATATATAGGATGTTTGTTTACAACCTTGAGAGGACACTCTTTTGCTCCAGCCTCTATTTGCACGACAAACAACAACAGGTTGTTTAATGGGCAGCACGTTGCAATGCATTCATTCAAAATCTCCATGGCTATACAATCATAAGGGGATACGAGATGGACATTCAGCAAACCTGTATAGCCTTGAACAATAACCAGTGCATGTGGAGTCACAGTGGTTTCCTCACTAGAAAGGAAGTTGTACAATGAGGGATTTCAATGGCAGCCCCATCAGCTCTTACCTGAAATCGCTGTAAGGGTGGATAATCCAATTTCCAGCTGATTTGACCCTCTCCTGCTCTCTCTCCACTGCTTTTTGACTTCCATACATGCGTAAGGAGAATTTGTTAACTCCAGGCTGCAGCATGCTGCTGAACTGCCGCTGCATGAAGCTGGCTTGGCTGTCGCCAGGCTCTCCATCCTCGGCGGCGGGCACAATCGGCGGTCCATCCTCCTCCGGCTTCAGGAAAGTGACAGAGTTCCTCGGCTGGCTCTGGGTCTGAGTCGGGCCGTGCAGCAGCGAGGACGAGGCTTTCCGGCTCGGCGCGTTAGAGAAGGACACCTTGGAGTCCTTTTTCTCCGGGATACCACCGGTCTCTCCTCCTCCTCCGGTCAGAGACCCACCTGGGGTGATGGAGCCGTCCATGCTGGCTGTGGTGGAGTTACAGGCTCCTCTCTTCATGGCGCTCCCTCCTCCTCCTCCTCCTCCTCCTCCATCCTCGGCCCTCCCGGACCCTCCTGTCTGCCTCTCCCGGTTGGAGATGATCGAGCGCAGGCTCCCGGTACCGGAGTCCCTCCTGCATTCTCCGTTTTTGTTGCATTTCATGCTGGAAACTGGAGCTTTTGCGCTTTTGCAACCATCACCATCACCCGCAGCTGTCGCGTTTGAAAGCTCTACTACCGATGACGCCCCAGATCCAGATGCTCTGCTGGTGCTGATGCTGGTGTCGCCGCCGCCGCGCTGGGCAGCATCGCCCGGTCTGGGTGTCTTCTGGGTGTCGGTGGCTCTGATGGAGATGGAGGAGGCGGCAGCAGCGGTGGTGGTGGTGGGCCGTGGAGCTGCAGGAGCGTCCTCTGCGTGCATATGGCAGGTTGGCTCCTTGTTTGAGTTCCTCCTGCTGGAACCCGAGGACGAGGCTCCCCCTCCTGGCGTAAAGTTCTTCATCCTGATACTGCCTCCGCCTCCTCCTCCTCCTCCTCCTCCTCCACCGCTCCCACCAGCTCGGCGCAACCGCGGATGCTGGAACCTGGACTCATCTTCTCCATCCTCCGTCTCGTCCATCATCTCGACGTCGTTGCTGGCCGCAGCACCGGGCTGCTTACCACTTACCGGAGAACCGGAGTCCTGCACACAGTTCTTCTGGCTGCTGCTGCTGCTTCTTCTTCTCGTGCAGTTCTTCGCTGCTGCAGCCTTCGGTGGTGCGCTGATGTTGTAGCCGCATCCACTGCCTCCATCCACCGCCTGCTGCTTCTTCATGGTGGTGGTGGTGGTGGTGGCAGCAGCAGCAGACGCCGGAGAAACCTCATTCCTGTCCATGACATTGAGCATATCAAATTTTGCCTCCAATTATCTTTTGGAGAAAACCAATCAGGAGACGGATGGAGGGGGAGATGGAGAGAAGAAGAACAAGAAGAGAGAGGAGGAGAGAAAGGAAAGGAGAGAGGGACAGAGGGAGGGGTGGACGTGACTTCTTTGCAAAACTACTGCGCTTTTACTTGTCATTGTGTCATAGATGCTCAAGCATCACGCTAAACTGAGCCCTCTGACTGCGTGTCAAATATCATTAAATGAAAATGAGCTTATGCTGCTGCTAATTCAAGTCAAGCTGCTTCTTCCAGCTGAGGCCTCTCTCTCAGTCAGTCAGGGACCTGCAGCCTGAAATTGCCCTCAAGTAGCTCTTTTACAAATAATCACACTGGAAATAGACGCTTAATATGTTGTCAATCACGGTGTAGTGACATCGAGTTTAATTACCACGTGCTAATGGGAGACTCAAATGATGTCATGTGTTTCAGAAGGTGCTTTCAATGACAACCTCCCTGAACTGATGTCACACATAGTTGGAGTTTAGCGCACCCTTGTGGCCACACCAGGGAGGCACAGAGGGTGGAAGACAATTGTTCAATGCTATGGGATTCTGACATAACAGAAATGTCAAATGTTGTGTTCAGACACAGGAACAGGGACATAGTTTAGGTTGATATATTTACAAAAAAGGTGCAGTTTATTGTCCGATATATCGCCTAAAAGGTGCCTGATCCTTTGGGTGCTCGGGGCTGGGTTCACGCCCCTGAGGGAACATAATGTTCCTTCCACTTCTCACGAGGTACATTCTTCACTCTTAGATTTCTGCCCCTTGGAGTCCAGTCTTTACAGAGTCCAAAGGCTTTTTTTGTGTATTGAAAGTACACAATCCAAGCGACAACAAGAACAATACATTCTTGATCCTTATTTTCAAAAAGTGTGAGTATAAGAGAAGCACCAAAGATTCACTGAGGAGAAATCTATTTGCTATTCAAGTCAGGTACTGCATAATCCGGGCAGGCACTGCCTGTAACAAGGGTCAACAAGTACAGCAGAGGTACCCATCTGCAGTGATTCTCATGGGTATACCAGGGGTCTGTGGCACTCTCTCAGGGGGTCCACAAATTATTTTGCTATAAAATTGTGCTGTGTCATTAAAAAACTGCATATCTACAGATGGGGACCATTAAAGCAATCATATTGTGTCCATTACTTCACACCCACGTTAGCTTTGGGCCAATAGAAACACGGATATGATTGTGACACACAGCAATAAATTCATTCTTTTTAAGTTGAAGCACTTACTGAAAGTCAGCTTTAGACTGGTAGGTTTAAAGGTCTGGGTTTATTAGGACTGTGCCAGTCTTGCAACTGTTCAATTACTTGAAAAGTATAAATGCTGTCAAGTTGAGTCCAAATGCAATGTGAATAAAATCACCCTGTTTAAAAGGTATAGCCTGCTGTATATAAGTGGTATTAACATTCAGTAATATTGCACATTTTTCCACTGTGGGACTAATAAAGGATTATCTCATCTCATCTTATCATGTTTCAAATTGAAATGTTTCTGTTTATCACTGGGAAACAGGTCTGAAATATTTAGGTTGAAATGTTTAACTAGTTCTAATGGCATCTAAGAGTGCAAATGGTAGTAAGCATAATCTGTGTTACGATTAAGAGGGGTTCCTTGGAAAATATTCTCCCATATAAGGGGTTCCTAGCCCCAAAAAGTTTGAGAACCTCTGATGTAGTGCAGACTGACGGATGCAGGCTGAGTATTACTGATGAATTATTTGGTGCTCTGGTTTAAACTGCATGTGTAGTGCAGTAGTAATTACATTTCTACAGCATCTCTGTTGGAAGGAATTACACTAGTATATAAAATAGCCTGAATGCATGCTTGTGCCAATTACCAGAGCTTTATCCCAACACATTCAGGATATGGTCCATGATAATCAAGTGTAGTAGTTTCTTTGTTCTAGTATTGGTTGAGTCAAATATTGGTCAAATATGTGAAGGATAGCTTGGATTTTAACACTCACATATATGCCTGCTTAAAAGCAATTTAAAACTGGTGCCAATCACTAAATTTACACATCATCCCTGCTACATACTGAGTTTTCTTCCTGCACAATTCTTACCTTTTGACATCAGTGCTGGGAAGCCACGAGCGTCATCACTCTCTCTTCTCTCCCCTCCCCTTCTTCTTTCTCTCTTTATCCCTCTCTCTCTGCCATCCTCCCTCCTCCACGTCATTAGACAAAACTCTGCAGCTGCACCAAGGTTCACTTTAATTTCCTGGTGTGGTGACGCAGCGGTCGTGACGCTCTCTAACTGTTTTCAACAAATGACAGAGATCAAGAAGACGCAGCGTTTAACAAACTCCAGACAAGTATGCAAGTGGTGGTGGCATGAGTGGCCCAGAAACATGTTACAGTACTACACAGGAGCTAAAAGGGTTTTATCCATTAGTCAAAATGAAGAGTGTTAACCCATATAGGGAAGATTAAGTGATGACCTTATCAGTGTGGAGCAAAAGACACACACATTTCCTGAACCAGTAAAGTCATGTAAACAAAGCCATTAAAACCAACCTAAGAGCATTTTATATTTGCAGTGGGTGGCAACACCTCATCTCTTTGCTTTGGTAACTTTGGGACCATCAGGAATATGAATTGTTATTCGTATTTATTTGAATATGAAATCATCTGGTCTGGTGACTCAGCCACCACCTGTTTGTTAATTATACTAAACAATTCCTGGGCTCGCTGTGAACGCCTGCGAAACACGATTGGCACGCTGCCTAGTTTCATGGAGGTACTGGAAGACTTTTGAGTAATTTTATCAACATTACTTTTGTCAACAACACATCCACATAGGACAGATTGCAGTGCCTGTAAAAAGTATACACCCCCAGTGGAAGTTTTCATGTTGTTTTTTTTTTTTAATGACTTGGAAATGCCCTTTTATCTGTTAAGCCAGGCTTCGCTCTGGAACTGGCTCACCTAAATGTAATGCGGCCATCAGCATTAATGTTAACAATTATCCTGAATTGACAAGTCAAAATAGGGCTATTGGCTTCACCAGTGGTGATTTAAAAGGTGTGAATACAAACAAGTATTTAGTATTTTATATTTGTAATTTAGATAACTTCGTAGCCATCTTTCACTTTGATATTAGGGAAGGGTATTTTTCTGTTGATCAGTGTAAAAAAAAAAAGCCACATTAAATCTACTTTGATTCACTGTTGTGAGGCCATAAACATGAAAACTTCCAAGGGGAGGCGGGGGGGTTATCCTTTTAAAAGGCACTGTAGACTTTTGTTATTGGGACCTGGCAGAAAACAAGCTGTAAACAAGAGGCTGCGTTATGATTAATTATCTATCATTTTACTACACGATCAGTAAAATAATTAGACAAGGCTACCTTTGAAATATCACGGGCTAGATTTGTAAAAACACTGTTAACGTGTGTTCATCTACTGACCTTAAAGCAAAGTAAGTTTCATCAAGAGAAAAGCAGGCGAAAAAAATATTTGAATTGTTTACTCTTTCCTTGGCAAGTAAATGGCAAATTTGATCCTGATTAAAAACAATTGGGGGTTTGATCAATACTTTAAATGTGTAAAATTAAACGTCCTGCAACAGCACCAATATAACATTTTGAAACTGTTCATTATCAGCAGAAACTCCAAATTTGTTTGTTTTAGCACTTTATTGCGACTGTACGAAAAATCAGTAAATAATATAATAAACACTTGTTTTGTGAAACACATTTGGCCAGTTTCATAGAGGTAAGATGTTCCCATGCCTTTTTTATGTCTTTTTTTTTCTTTTACATTGCTGAATTTGTGTCTTGGGCAAGGGTTCAATAAATAAGCAGGTTTGTGGGGTTTTTTCACTTGAGGAATAAAAATGTGTCCACCGTTGAGCTGTGAGGATCTTTACCTTGTCAAGATGCACCACTGGATCAAAATCTAATAAAAAGAGAATCTAATAAAAACAAAAAACAAGTCCTGAAAGACTTATTCAATGCAATTAATATGTAAAAACTTTTTTTGTTCAGTAGTTTACCCAAATTCACAATCTCAACATCAGACAAAATTTTGTGCAAATTAAAAAAACAAAGGTGCAAATAAATTAAAAAAAATCAAATGCATACACTCAGTTTCCTTTCCACAAGGTTTTAGTTTGATCCATTAGCTGTACGGTGGCTGATCGTTCAAAATTAATTTTCTATCTACACATCTATGGACTCTGCACCACCACAGGCTATGTTTGTTTTTTTTTAAAAAGAGCATTCTGTCTTTTATATATAAAATGTGCCCCAGCCTTGTGGCAAAGACATGTCTCCATCAAAAAGCAGTCCACTCTGGTTCAAACTCCGCTCCACTTCTGGTCACAACCCCACTTTTATTAATATTCACAGCCTCTCTGGATCCTCCTTCAACAGCCCAGTCCCACCTCCTCAAATACTCAGCAACAATAGCAGCAGGAGCTGGACCCGGTGTCTGTTCAGCACAGGGGGAGGAATGATGACTAAAAGTCTGCAACAGATTCAGAGTTCAACTCGACTCGTATCGTCCCCTATAATTGAAGTCGTTGGGTCTCGTTTGACGTATGTTGTGAGGTTTTCAGATGTGCGGTGACGGTGAAAATCTATGAGTTTCTGGCAGCATTCTCATTACTAGGGGAGCTGGGGGAGGAAGAGGATGAGGAAGAGGGAGAGAAGTTCATTCCTGATAACCCTGGTGGGTCTGTGGCTGTGTTCTGTCCGCTAAGACTCTTCCTGCACACAGGACACGTATCGTGCTGTTGGGAACAAGGATAACAAGGATACATTAACAAATTCACATGACAGGTTTGGATGAAAAACAATTGCATCCACTTCTGCTACAGATGTAACTTAGAAGAAGAGTCTGATATCAATCTTTTTTATCTGTTTGGGACATCCTTTATAGATATACGTACCTGTTCCAGCCATGGTACTATACAGTCATTGTGAAACAAATGATTGCATGGCAGTTGTCTAACATTCTCCTCAACGCTGTAGTCTTCTTTGCACACAGGACACTCTAAACCAGCACCTGCACAAACACAAAACAACATACTGTCTGTCTGTCTGTCTGTCTGTTTGAGACACCCACAGTCACATGCATCAGCTGCATGGAAAATAGTGATAACACAGATTATGTTTATTTGAGTGTTGGCCATGTAATATTAAATTCAAGCACTTCACTACCACTAATCTTCCCGCATTAGTCTGTGATGATAAGACAACATTTTCAGTGTCTTCTTGTAACAGAGAAAATACTTTTATTGAATTGGCTTACAGGCCTATGCAAAGAGTCCATCAACTTATTTCACTCAACTAACATGTGCATGTGAGTGTGTTACTCACCGAGAGAAGTGATCCCCAACAGCTTGCAAGATGATGGAACAGTGCTTTCCCTATATTCATTCTTTAGCAGCGCTGCTAAAATTTAACACGATCATTGATATCATCTGCTTTCGGGGCGCGCGCGCACACACGGAACGGAGCAGAGAGGTGAAGTGAAGATAACCGACAACCGTTGTCATTTGAGATGCAGTTAACACACAAGTCATAATTTTGTTTCAATGAAAACTCAACTCCTGATGTACTGTCCGTGTTTATTTGTATATAGAGCGGGGAAGTGAGATCCGATCACAAGTGGTCACTTGAGACGCATTCTAATGCCAGGTGTGAACTGACATAGAGCTGTCCACTTGTGATTGGATAACCCAAGAACACCCAGTTGTGAACCGGCCCGTTCTCATTCCCAGGGCGTCTATATATAATATCAACACTTTGTCGCAACCGTTGCCGTTAGATACCGACGCACAAGGCACCCCTTAGCTTCGGTATGAGACACACCGGGCTTTCCATTAACTACAACGTAAACCCATCCATGTCAATATTAAATGCTCAGGGAAAGTGCTGTGGTGACGTAGTTTAAAGAGTGAAATAGACACACCAGACGGGTGGGAGGAGAGGTGGATGGGTCCAACAAACACAAGGCTTTCATCCAGGAGACTTCTGTTCGTGTCCTGTGCGTCATGTTACAATCAGCTGTTTGTTCATGTCCCCTGTTCACAACATTCAGTGTCATTTTCACTGTACAAACATAGTAGTTTTAAGCCCAACCATGATGTTTTTTCCTAAACCTAACTATAGTGGTTTTATTACCTGAACCTAAGCAAGTGTTTTTGTTTAATTCACAACATGAAGCATGTGTTTACAGCGACCTAAAAGTGACACAGAGGGGTCTGACAAAGCGTCAGTATAGGACGAGTTGGGATGAGAATGTGTTGTATGAACAAGGCCAGAGAGAGACGTGGACTTACCCACATGTTCCTCTGTAATGGTAACGGTGGGTAAACTCTTTATCCTTTCTCTGTCTGCAGGAGGGGGACCCGTGTTTTCAAACTGGTTCAATAACTACAAGTGAAAAAGAACAAAATCACAATAAATGGCTGTGAGATCATCTGCATGACAACAAGGCTGTTCTGTAAATGACAACTTAAGACATTCACTACCTAGCTAAACTATATGTCTGATTTAAAGGATGAATTCTTCACAAAGTTTGAGTGCTATTTGTTTAGTGACAACAGAGTACCATCCATAAATAATCCCTTCTAAAAAAAAAAGGCTTCTTTAAAATGTAGAAATCACTTTTAGGACTTTGGATCCTGGTATCATTATATTGCTATGAAATAAATTATACTATGGATTATGATATTATAAATAGCACTATTCCAGGGGATCTATTGAACAGGTTCTTGGGACACTGTAGCTGCCTAATTGATATGCAGTTTTAGCTCCACTGTCATGTAAAACATAACACTTTTTATACCTGTGTAATGATAGCATCAAGACCATTGGCACCCCAGGCGTAGTCCATTGGATTGGAATGTAGCATGCCCCTGCAAGACAAGATGGTAGTCAACAAAAATATAATAATTTTACTGAAACAAGTAAGCAAACATGCATCATGGTTTCTTCCACTTACCATGGTCCCATTCCGATATTTGGCATGGCTGTCGGTGCTATGATTCCATTTACTAGCTGCTGGATAATTCTGTGTCCAGAAAAAACATCACAAACAAAAAAAAAAAACACTTTCAACTCTTGAATCAAACTGGGAACTTCAATTTGTCTTCTTATCTAAATGGCACAAATATCTGTACATATTAATAGTTTTGTGGTTATAAAAATATATTCATTCTCAATACAAATCGTAATAATAGATGTCTGCTGTTTGGTATTTATAGGAATAGTGTATCTTTGTTATGTATATTTTGTTTTATAATATTTGTACGAGGTAATATGTTTGTATTAAGAGGCATAACAGATCACTTAAGTTAAGCAAAGTTCTACATTATATTTAGATTAATCTAACACATTATGTCACCATATTCTAAAAATGGAAATGATATTAAGTGTTTTTTACCATAACATGTGAAGCATGTATTGCACACACAAAAGAAGCTCTTTTTTTTACCCGTATCCTCTTGTGTCCCACAACAACCTCCAACACACTCTACTGCTGAAAATGTCTCACCCCTCTAATGTGGGCACTCCCTCGTGGCGCGTACCCTGTCTTCGAGGAACATGTCGACCCCGCGGTTGCCGCGCACTGTATCGTTGCCGTGATGCCATTTCCCTTTCTCTCCTGTTTTCTGTCTCGCGGTTGTCCTCTGTGGGTAGTCGCGTTCGAAGGTCAAAGTTCTCATCAAAAATCCCAAGGGCGAACGGACCGTACCCAGAGGGGAATGTGAACAAGTGCTGGTGATCCATGCTCTAGTAGAAAAGACAGAGACAATGTCAAATCGTGGTGCAGGGTGAAAAATGTATCCTGGATCAGCTGATTTAACAAGTCGCACTGACCTCAAAGGCTGGGCGGTTCTGATCACTGGTGGAGGATGTGGATGCGGACCCATTTTCAGTGCTGCACAAAGACAGTGGTAAAGAAAGTGAAAAGCTAAGACTCAGAAATTCACTTAAACATCTAATTGATCAAATTCATGAGACACAAAATAATTTTCCATACCTTCTTTCCTCAGACAGCTCCTCAATGAAACCAGAATCACAGCGTGGACAGGTGTAGTCCTAAAGTGAAAATATAAATGTGAATATCTAGAATGTATACTAACGTAGACACAGTTGTCTGTTTATTAGGTACATATAGATAAAATGAATGCACTATAATTCAACAGCTCGGCAAAAAATGCTACCCTCATGAGGGTTATAAAGTTTACTTTATGGTCATTTTGGAAGCTGTGTGCTGCTGTTGAATTGTCTTGTGCTATACTGAGGGGGTGTTTCTAATATTTAGTCCACCACCACTGATATAAATGGGGTGGACAAAAAATAGAAATGCTTCTCGCAATACAATTCAACAGCCCCACAAACGGTTGCCTCCAAAATGACCAAAACAAAGTTTCAACAAAAACTTAATATTATAGCCTTCATACAAGTTGAATTTATTGTAGGTGGGGTGTAAGAAAATATCGATACACGAGTATCGCAAGATTATGTTGTGTGATACTGTATCGATTGCCGTTGGGCCTGACCGCTATTCGATCTTTCGGAGGTTGTACCAGGCTCAGTTTCAAAGCTAGAGTGAAAATACTGGCATCATATGAAACTAGAAAATCCATTGGTACCAATCACATCATACTAGCTTGTCGCAAAGGAGACTAAAAATAACGCTCCAAAGTTACAAATTTCACCAAATTTTGGCGAGGAAAAACTGGCATGGCGATTTTCACAGTGGTCTGTTGACCTCTGACCTCAAGATATTTTACGATGGTTAAGTTAGATATGTTTTTATGTTTTTAAACTACATTTTAGTCTCGTCTTTTTTTGTCAACGATATTGCATGTTTGATATCATCACTGCTAGTGTTTAATAACATATTAATAATAATATATTTCGTCAGTTTTCGTTAACAAAATGAATACTGGTTTAAGCTAACCCCATGCAGTTTGGGGCAAAAAACATACAGTTATTTGCATACAGCATACATTTGTTGATTTGCCTATTCTAAAATGGTGTATTTCTGGTGTGATTATATACTATTAGTTTTCCTAAAATTAAATTAAAAAAAGAATTGCAATATATCGCAATATATTGAATCGTTACCCCAGTATTATGATACATACTGTATCGCCAGACTCTTGCCAACACACAGCAGGGCTTGTATTAGACTGCATTAGTTTAAGCTATAGGTCTATATGTACCTAATAAACTGGCAACCGAGTTTATGATGTCTAATAATGGAAAATATATACTTCCCTATAAACATGTGTCTATGTAAAGCGCAGATTATGCCAATGTTTATGCAGACTTTAAGGTTAATAATCAATACCATCCATCCCAGATGTCTAACTGACAATTAAGTCAGCTTGTGGTTTGTTAAATGCTGATAATAACACATTGTGAGCACTTCCAATGGGAGTAACGTTACGCTGTCACAGGTAAGCAGCTGGCTGACTGTCAATAAACCTAGTACTGTAACATTCAAGAAGCTTCCCATGAATGGCGTGACAACAGACTGCTGTGGCAGGCAAGCGGGCAGTTACTACAATAGTAATATTGACTGTCTTTATCTGAGACTTGCTTTGGTTAGATATTGTGAAAGTTGTACTTCTGTTTGCGGTTACAACCGCGATAAGGTAACAGCAAGACTCATGGGAAAGACATTTACAAGAAGAGTTGTTATATTAGCTGACTGGAAATCAAAACCAAAACATTTGGTAAGGTACTGACCAGGTTCACCATCAATCTGCTTCTTATTTTAGGCTGTGCATATACAGGTTATGGCTTCTTTAGTTTTTCTCTTATTCTCTTATGTTTTAATAAACTATATTTGTTTTTGGATTGGACTTTGAAAGCTGCAAAAAAAGTTCTACACTTTAGCCAGTATATTGTGATATTTGTCCATGTTGCTCACCCCTATTTTGTGCCTACTTGAATCGTATTAAGAATGTAAAGATGGAGTACATTTTCTAGTCCTAAATCGTGCACAACATTGTACATGCAGATTCAAGTTTCACAGTGCAGGCATAGTGTATGTGATGGAGCCTCTCTGGGCTTTACATGGTCTTCATTTGTTACAACAAAAGCCTCACATCCATACAGTTCCCCATTCACCACTCCTGTCCCCCTTACTCCTGACATACGCCCCCCTGACAGACTCTGATTTAGAAAGTGAACAGCAAAGCTGTTAAAGGTCCCATATTATAAAAAGGTGAGATTTCCATGTTTTTTTATTATAAAGCTGGCTTAAGTCCTATATAAATACTGTGAAAGTATCAAAACACTCAATCCACAGGGAAATACACACAGCCCGTATTCAGAAACTCTGCATTTGAAACAAGCTGTGAGGATTTCTGTCCATTCGTAATGTCACAAATACACAATATTTAGACCCTTTACACAGATTTAAACATAAACATTCTAAATGTGTCCCAGTTTATTCCTGGTTGCAGTTTAATGTGAATGAAATCGGCTGACAGGAAGTACACATGGACCCAAACTGTTGCCTAGCAACGCAATTCTGTTGCAATTCCGTCACAGTTCCGTTGAAATTAACTAAAACGGAGCGTTTCAGACAGAGGGGTGAATACAGGCATATTCAGGCTGACAGTATGAGGAAAATAAAGTTTTTCTTTTTAACATTACAGCATGTAAACATGTTCTAGTTCAAAACACAAAACACAAGTACGAACCTGAAAATGAGTATAATATGGAACCTTTAAGATGGGCACTAATGTTATGTAGCTACTATTTACATACATATATACAGTCCTTCATGCTGGTAGTCATCAGGTTCCACAACCAAGGCTGACCCCCATATGAGAACTATGAGGACTTTAAGAACTTTAAACATGCACTATCTGCAACCATCTTGGACTCTAACCACTGGCACACTTTACACTAACTTTACACTATACATCCTATATACCAGTTACTTTACACTATACATCCTATAAGCCACTTACTTTACACTATACATCCCATATACCACTTACTTTACACTATACATCCTATAAGCCACTTACTTTACACTATACATCCCATATACCACTTACTTTACACTATACATCCCATATACCACTTACTTTACACTATACATCCTATATACCACTTACTTTACACTATACATACCATATACCACTTACTTTACACTATACATCCTATATACCACTTACTTTACACTATACATCCCATATACCACTTACTTTACACTATACATCCTATATACCACTTACTTTACACTATACATCCTATATACCACTTACTTTACACTATACATCCTATATACCACTTACTTTACACTATACATCCTATATACCACTTTATAGACTGCACATATGTACATATTACATTTATTTATTGCTGCTTTGACACCTGAATTTCCCTCCGGGGATTAATAAAGGTTCATCTTATCTTATCTTATCTTATTAAACCACAATAAAAACTGACTGTATATGTTTAAAACACAAGAGCATAACGTTATTAACGTTACTAACACTTGACTGTCACTGTGGACCGTTTGTTGCCTATGGAGCTAGCTACCTAGCCTAGCCTAGCTAAACAGCAGCAGTGGGTCGACGTTGACTGGCTGTTCAGCCATAAAACACACATAAAAAAACACACAAGCCCAAATGTAAATCCCCCATTCTTCAAGGTAGGTTCATATGTCTCTTACCGGTAAACGCGGACTAATCTCTGCTGAACACCGGTGACAAAAAAACCGGCAGGGCCGTGGAGGAGCTTCAGCCATTTCTAAAGCAGTTAGACCAGTTCAGACGACAACCAACGGACGGCTAGCAACAAGGGACAATACAAACTGAGTTTTTGCAAAAGGGAAATACTCGGGAAGACTCGGGAAGACTCGGTGAAAAACGGAAACATACGAGCGCCAACCGATTTAACGTTGCCATGGCAGCTAGAAAATTTCCAAGAAAGGGACTTCCGGTTGAATATTTAACTTGAAATAAAAGCGTATGTAATTATTTTATTTTATTATTGGGTTTTTTTTTGTGGTAAAACTGGTAAAAACCTGACTTTTGCAAAGGGAAATACTCGGAGACTCAGTGGAAAAACGGAAACATACGAGCGTCCGATTTAACGTTACCATGGCAGCTAGGAAATTACCTAGAAGAGGACTTCCGGTTGAATATTTAACTTGAAATAAAAGCGTATGTAATTATTTTATTATTTATTATTTATTTTTAAAGTCATGGAAAAAAAAAAAAATGCTTTGAAACTTCTTAGTATAATAAAAGAATATGAATAACAGGTACAGACCTAGCCCTTAATTTAATTTATTATTATTTTCATGTATAATTTTACATATTTTATCTGTTCTTGTTCTGTATGCATCTTGTCCTTTTACTTTAGTGAAATAATCTATGAGCCATGTTGTTTGTAAATTTTTATTTATTTAATAAAAAAACACTAAAAAAAAAACTTCTCTGACCACTTGAGGTCGAGTTTTTTTTTTTTTTTTTTTTTTTTAAACATTCTTCTGTATAACGTGCTGTATGATGGTGTACAGTAGGTGACTCGGAAAGACTCGGTGAAAAACGGAAACATACGAGCGCCAACCGATTTAATGTTACCATGGCAGCTAGAAAATTACCGAGAAGAGGACTTCCGGTTGAATTAACTTGAAATAAAAGCAATATGTAATATTTTATTTTGTCATTGTTGTTATTATTTTTTTTAGTGGTAAAACTGGTGAGTAGGTAAAATACTGATCCACACTCCATATCAGTTTTTATTTTTTTTTATTGCTTTTATTTCACAAACTGGTCATACAGGTTCAATTACAAAGACGTGCAAAACTGTAAAAGGAACAACAAGACAAAATAACAGATGCCAGGGGATAAACAGCTTACGAGTACAAAGCCAGGGGAAACAAACATTTAGATAAATATATTAAAGGAGGTGCATAAAGTTAACGTCTTAATAGCTTTTTTGTTTTCGGAGGAGAGAATCAATTTAATGTATTGTTTGGATTCATGTTCAAATACAAAAAATGAAGGTTTAGATTTACTAAATTTGGATTTACGTATAAGAAATTTAGCTAAGAGAATAATCAGATTAATAATATAATGTTCTTTAATTTTACTGTTACCTTTATAGAAACCAAACAAAACATTCTCTAGACATAGAATAAAATCAGGGTCAATATTATCAATAATGAATCTACTCAAGTCCTTCCACAGCCTTTTGCTATGGTCACAGTGCCAGAATAAATGAAGAAGAGTTTCTGGGAGTACATCACAGAATGAACAGTTTACATCAATGTCATGTTTAAACTTAACAAGATAATGACTTGCTGGATAATATCTGTGAAGTCCATAATCAGTTGGTGGTGGACGGTAATGCACCATAAAGTTGTTTGCCAATGCCATAAAACACCAAGGAAGAAGAAGAAGAAGAAGAAGAAGAAGAAGAAGCCGTTACAGGCTAAGAAAGTACACAATCTTCTGATTTATTACTTAAAGGGACTATTTGTAACTTTCAGAAATGCTTCTTAACAGCGACACCTGTGGCCGTGAAATCAACGAAAGTCAGCGTCGGGCTCGCGCTTGCTCGCTCTCAATATACCTGAACGAGCATCGCTCAAAACAGTGAGGCGACACACGTCAGCTAAAACCACAATATCACTCTATATTTCAGCTGCTTGGCAGTAATGTTAGCTGACCAGACGAAGGTCTCTCCATGAACATGATTTAGATCTGATCCTAGTGTTGGCTTTTCCTGCCTAAGTGCAGGCTGAGGCAGTGGGGCTCTCCAGCGTGTCTCCCTGCTCTCTCCGCCCGCAGCCGGAGAGAGCAGGGGAGACACAGGCACCCGGTCGGTAACGAGAAGACAACGTAAAGCTCCGTCACTTCACAAGACATGGAAAACCTCTGTTGGTCTGGAGGAGCTGCAGCAGTTATTTCTGCACAAACGTTCCCTGTACATTCACTAGATATTCTCAGAGCTAAACTAACTCTTCTGCAGTGTGGAGTGAACGCGCGTTCACGTCTAGAGGTGGAGCGAGCTGAGCTGTCTGAGTGAAGGAGAGCAGGCAGAGGAGGAGTGCACAGCGGCTACACGCATATGGGAGCGCGCATGTGTGACGACCCGCTACATTTATGCGCGTACAAAGTTACAAATAGTCCCTTTAAGGGCAACAGGAATAATGGAGATAATTTAATTATTATTATTATTATAATTATTATTATTATTATTGTTATAATTATTATTATTATTATTATAATTATTATTATTATTATTATTATTATTATTATTATTATTATTCCATTTTATTTTTATTTTATTTATTTTCCTGCCAATCTACTGCTCCACACTCCAGTCCAGTAGGTGGCGGTATGCACCTTCAACCTGTTAGTGATCTACCATTAATACTGAGAGAAGAAGAAGAACCAGTGGACTCAGCGTACAGATCAACGGAAGGCCTTATTGTAGTCCGTGAGCGTCGTTTTCCCAAATATATTTACCTCCTGCTACGACCATGGAGCCTAGCGATGCAGGTACATCTTTACTGTGAATATGACTGTGATTATAACGTTAAACACGTCGCAGCTGGCCTCAGTAAACACGTTAAGTTAGCCCGATTAGCCGTTAGCTGTTAACAGGAGCGCTCTCTAACTGGCGTCACAACGTTAGCTCGCGGTCTGGTCGCTAAGGCTGGTTAGTTACCAAATGTTACAGTTTGAATTATATATATATATGTAAGTTAACAAATACCCGAGTTTCTTTAGTTCTGCCAACTGTAACATCCACATTTAATGACATGAATGTCGCTTTTTTGCCCCCCAGTTTCTTAGCAGCCTTTAAAAGTAAAGTTTTCTTGTATGCTAGTCTGCAATGCAAAGTTAGATTATTACATATAAATGTATGTTACCATATTGCCTTTTGGAGATGAACCCTTGTATTGTCAATTATATAATAAACTCAAATTTACTCCACCATAAAAAAATAATTTTCTTTTAACTTTAGTCAAGTCAAATGTATTTCTATAGCACATTTAAAACAACATGAGCTGACCAAAGTGCTTTACAGACATAGGCAGAATAAAAACAGGTCAACAGTGCAGACAACAAAACCACACACATCCACAGACAGACCAAGATAAAATCCATGAGTAAAAAGACTGTTATAATGAGCATTATAAAAGGCCAATTAGTAATCACAGTTCAAGTACATTCAAAAGCCACAGAAAAGAGGTGGGTCTTGAGCTGTGCTTTTACATCACAAAGGGACTAACGTTACAACTTGCATTTCGTTGTTGTAGAATCAGTTAACCTTGAACCTTAATTGGGTCAAATTTCATAGGATGCATATCAGAAAATGTCACTTGCATTTGCTACCTCAACTGCCAGCTCCACAGCTATACAGCATGCGTATTGTTGTGATGTTTACACTGTCACTAATACTGCATTTATATTGTACATTTCAAGAAATATTCTTATTTATACCATTTTTGCATTTATATATAACACACTTAATAGATCCCACTTCTTAGCATTTTGCCTTTACTTATTTACATTGTGGTTATACAGTATATTGCGTGTCTTAATGCAAATATTTGTACATATTTCTTATTTTCTTATTTTTATTATTTAGTTATATTTCTCTACATATATTGTGTTATATATTGTAGCATTAATTACAGGTTACATACACCTTTATTTCTATGTTTCTTACATTTCTTTATGTTTATATAAGAGCAGTTGTAATGCCCCAATTTCTCCCCGAGGATCAATAAAGTATTTCTGATTCAGATATATTGCATTTTCCCTTTATTGCTGTTTTAGGGCGAGGAGGATGGAAGTCTAAGCCTATCCAGCCACAGAAAAACAAGATGAACATGAATATTCTCCGTCAAGAGAAGCTGATTGCTCAGAAGAAGAAGGAGATTGAGGCCAAAATGGCAGAGCAAGCAAAAATGAATGTGCAAACCCCGAGCAAACCCCTGCCTCCAAGGTAACAATATGCTCATTATGGACCTGGTAATATGGCACAGACACAGCAAACTTAAAGCTATGGAAATCATTTTATTTTTAAAGTACAGTGTGAATGTCTGGTCCTGCCAGTCAGTATTGTTATGTTTGAATGTTTTTTTTGACACCAACATTGGCCTAAATTATAACAAAGTATATTTAAACATATTTAATTAATTCTGAATCCCAATAGTTCTCCCAGTCTTCAAGGACCTTCTTCAAACAAGTTTTTAAATGATGGAAGCTTCTTACAGCAGTTCATAAGGATGCAGAAGGACAAACCCAACAATGGTTAGTACTTTGATCTGCACAGTTTTGACCAAAATATTTCTCAAGTTTTTGTCATATCCTCATCACAATTAATGTATTACTGTGATGTTGTATAGTGAATGTCGCACAGCAGCATGAACGCTGGAACACAGAATAATAGCCATAACCTTACTTTTGGCTTACATAAGAGACAGACAAAAAGGCTCAAGGCTGTCTACTATAAGTCCTTGACAGCAGCACAGTTTGTGGGAGGCAGAGGTTTTTAAAGAGGGCATCCTGACCTAAGGAAACTAGTCTGGAATGGGGACCATGAACATTACCTCACATTACATACTTGTGTTGCTTACCAAATTTTCTGGTTCAAGAACAACCCTAACCATCTATAGCAGAAAAATGAATACCCTTAAAATGAAGGCTTGTACTAGATTTTTAAAAAACGTGTCCTGTTTTATACTCGTTCTAGGTTCCACCAGTGATACCAAAACTCCCACAACCTCGACTTCATCACCAGGAGGAAATGCACAGCCGAAAAAGAGCATTCTTGTTGGCAAGCGGCCTGGCCTTGGAGTCAGTAGCATGCTCAGTCAGTTCAAGAACTACTCACACTCACACAAGAAGAATCCTGTTCTCAGCCAGAGGCCGAGCGTGTTTTGTTCTCCGGATGATGAAGATGAGGAAGAGGAGACAGATTACTCCAGATTCTTAGAGATGAAAGGTAATTCAAGGCCTGTGTTTTTCAGTGTATCTCTGGACAATTCCATGGCTTGGACATTTTCAGTGCATCTTCTTCATACTCCAGTGCCTTGTGACTGGCATTTTGTCATAGGTGCCCTTAGAGTAAATGTACTCATAGCCTGCTTAAAGTCTCTCCCCCAGAGGACTCAGACACCAGACTCATTATCGACAAGATGGCCTCTTTTGTGGCGGAGGGAGGAGCTGAGCTGGAGCGAAAGGCCCAGGAGGACTACAAGGACAATCCTGTTTTCTCGTAAGTTTTAAGGACAGTGTAGCACATCCAGATGTATTTACTCGTACAGTATATTCACACTAATCTGATTTCAAATGTTATCCTTGCCTTTCAGATTTTTATACGATAAGAGCAGCATGGAGTTTCTCTACTACAAACACAGAGTTGCCATTTTGAGAAAGGATTTGCTAAGACCTGAGAATACGTCGGATAATGGTAAGATTACCTCTTCTCACACTCTGTTTTTGTCTCTAATTTCTAGTCCAGGTTCACCATCGATCTGCTTCTTATTTTAGGCTGTGCATATACAGGTTATGGCTTCTTTAGTTTTTCCTCTTATTCTCTTATGTTTTAATAAACCATATTTGTTTTTGGATTGGACTTTGAAAGCTGCAAAGAATTGAGTTCTACACTTTAACCAGTATGTTGTGATATTTGTCCATGTTGCTCACCCCTATGTTGTGCCTACTTGAATCATATTAAGAATTTAAAGATGGAGTACATTTTCTAGTCCTAAATTGTGCACAACATTGTACATGCAGATCCAAGTTTCACAGTGTAGGCATAGTGTATGTGATGGAGCCTTTACATGGTCTTCATTTGTTACATAAAAAGCCTCACATCCATGCAGTTCCCATTCACCACCCCTGTCCCCCTTGCTCCTCCTCCCTCCTTCCTCTTCTTATCCCCTATTGGCTCTAGACTGGTGGAGTGTGAGGGCCAGTTAAGTACGGTACAGTAGTAGAGTGTGAATTGAGTCACAGTACTGATAGGCTGCTTAAAGTCTCCCCCCCAGTGGACGCGGAAACCCAGCAGGTGGCTGAGAAGCTGGCCAGGTTTGTGGTGGAGGGTGGCCCCGAGGTGGAAGCCATCGCTGCTGAGCGTAACCGAGACAACCCAGCCTTCAGGTCAGTCACTGGATAATATATGTCATTGTGTTTCTATACACTTTAAGTCTGGTTTTACACAAAATATCTACTGTCCCTCCCTCAGTTTTTTATATGACCACCAAAGTCCAGCCTACCACTTCTTCAAAGAGAAAGTACAGGCGTATCGTGCTGCTGCCTCTCGGAGCTCTTCACCTCCAGAAGCAGAATCGAAGACAGACTTTCAGCGACCAGCTGCTTCGCCATTATCGCTGAATGCCGCTCCTCCACCACACACTCGGGAGGCAGAAACTCCGCCTGTCAAACGGAAGAGAAAGAGTAGATGGGGGTCTGAGGATGACAAAGTCGAGTTGCCCATTCCTCCCATCATTGTTCCTCCGGAGCTCACTGTTCCAGACCATGACACACCTTCTCTCTCTGGTACATGAACTGTTTTTCTACATGCTATAAGTATGTGTGCATACCAAGGTTATAATAGTTTAGAATTTTCAGTTAGTGTTTATTTTATTTTATTTTTAGCTTTGACCTTTCAATTTCATTTTAGTTTAGTTTAGGTTAGTTTTCAGAGTGCATTTGCTAGTTTTAGTTTAGTTTCAGTTATTCATAAAGGTTTACTTTATATAAATTTAGTTAGTTTTAGTTTTACAGTAGTTTTAGTTTGTTTTTGTTTGGACCAAGTATAATGTATCAGACGTATGTAGCTATATATACATATAAAACAAGTTTTGAGAACTGTACAGGAATGGCCATAATGTTTAATTGTCACGCTACTTTAGTGAAGCAATTGCAGCATAGCACCATTTCCTGGAATGTCAAGTCCGTTCAATTTCTGTGGTTCAATGTCACAAGAGTTGACAACAATTCTTGCAGTCTCGTTTTTTCGGTAATGATATTTTATAGCTAAAAAACTAAACCTGAAATGAACTTATGTTCATTTTTATTTTATTTTTAGTCGTTTTTTTTAACAATGCAAAATCATTTTCTGAAAGGATATCATTTTGATTAAGTTTCAGTTTACTAACAATATTTCTCTCTGCTTATTTTCATTTTTAGTTTCAATTTTAGTTTACTACGATAACCTTGGTGCATACACATTTTGTTCTTGTGGGGATTGAAAGTAATTAACAAAACCTAAACTTGGTGCAACCTTTTCAGAAGCCAGTGTCAATATGTTTTTGGAGCTGATACCTTTGTCTAACATTTTCCAACCCATACATGCTAATATTTATGTGCACTTTTGGAAGAGTAATAGAAGATAACAGTGCAGTTATTATTATACGTATTGATAAAATGGCAAAAATCACATTTTAATTTGCTGTTTTGGCCACACCATCAGCCAATGATTAATTTATGAATATATAAGTTTGTGGTAACGTCTGTTTCAGCCCAGGACCTGAGGGGTCTCGGTTATAAGAAGGGAAAGCCTCTTGGTCTGGTAGGAGTGACGGAACTATCTGAGGACCAGAAGAAACAACTCAAAGAACAACAAGAGGTATGAAAGTGAATACTAAATGTACGCTGCATTTTTAACTATACCAATATTTTATTATTCACTCTTTGTCTATTGTTTTTAATTTAATCTGTCTTTTTTAGATTAGTCAGAAGGAACGTTGATAACTCGGCTTGATCGCACCATAAATTCAGGATAATTAGGCCCTGTAATCTCTTATCTCATCATTTTCTCATGCACTCTGTAGATGCAAGAGATGTTTGACATGATCATGAAGCACAAGCGTGCGATGGCGGAGATGCAGGTGATGTGGGAGAAGGCCATCAGAGACCATCAACATGAATACGACAGTGATGAAGAAGTGGACCAGCAGGCAGGCACCTGGGAGCATCGTCTCCGACAGATGGAAATGGAGAAGACTCGCGGTAAGGCTGACCATCAGTATGGATAGTTGGTCTTGCCTCTGCAACACTAGCAGCTGTCCGTGCTCGATAATCAGTTCTCATAAAGGTGAAAATTATCAACTGTTTAAAAAAAAGAACCTTCTCGTCTGTACTTTTCCAGAGTGGGCAGAATCTCTGACAGATATGGGTAAAGGGAAACATTTTATTGGTGACTTCCTGCCCCCTGAGGAGCTGGACAAGTTCATGGAGACCTTCAAGGCCCTCAAGGTTAGTTTGCCTCTGAATTCACTTGTTCCCTCGCCTAATAGGGAAGGATTTCGCTGTTGTGCAACTGCTAGGAATGCACATATCCATTAACTTAAGTTTTATAGGACTGCAACTAACGATCATGTTCATTGTTGATTAATCTGTTGATTATTTTCTCAATTAATCGATTAGCTGTTTGGTCTATAAAATGGTGAAAAATGTCGATCATTGTTTCCCAAAGTCCAAGATGATGTCCTCAAATGTCTTGTTTTGTCTACAACTTAAAGATATTCAGTTTACTGTCATAGAGGAGTAAAGAAACCAGAAAATATTCACATTTAAGAAGCTGGAATCAGAGAATTACTTTTTTGACCGAATAATTGATTATCAAAATAGTTGTCGATTCATTTAAAAGTTAACAACTAATCGTTGCAGCTCTACAGTTTTAGAGGTAAATGTAGATGATGACTCCTTTGAATCGGAGAAGGAGGCACCAAACTAATGTAAATAATTGTTTTTCAGACATCCCACAAGTCATTAAATGTTTTGAATGTGTTATTTTAAGAGGTGTTTTGTGTGTTTAGAGAAAATAATTTCTGCGGGATATCTTCAGAGTATTGTAAAACTTGTTTCATACCTCTCTAGTGTAGTTTGTGGTAGCTTTTAGCCATTAAATGTCTGCTTTGCCACAGGAAGACCATACACAATTTAGTAGGGCCAAGGTCAGTTGAAAGTGTCTGTAAACAGGATTGTAATCGTCGATCCATGCCTCTGTTTTCAAGCTGCTTATCCAGGTCAGGGCCTCTGTGGCAACAGCCAGCAGAGCAACGCAGACGTCCCTTTTCCCCGCAAACTCCTCTCGTTCCTCCTGAGGGATCCCCAGGAGGAGACTGTAATTGCCACTTGTCTGTTTAACTCGATTTGGCACCGTTGTGGAAAACACACTTTTTTAAAATCCCTTTTTAAAGGTTGAAAAACAGCAGACTATGCCAATAGAGATTTTTTTTTCTAACGCAAATTCTCAGCTAGAGTCATGAAAAGTTAATGGAAAGTCAGCAGTCACGTAAGACCCAGAATGTAACACTGTTTGAGTGTAACGGCAAATGAAACTAAGAGAGAAAATGCAGGTTGTATTGAGTGAAGACCACCAGTGCGGAGTAACACCAACCCCGCTGTACTGAACAGTCTCAGATGACAGGCAGCGTTCATTCTTTTCCAGTTAAATCAGCTGAATAATAGAAGGTCTTGCCTCACCTACGCTGAATTAGTATTCAATAATCTCCCCCACCCTCCTCCTTTTATTTTTAGAAAGCGACAAAATGGTATTGGAGGCAGTGACATGGTGCAGCACTTCAGTGTGTATGGCATAAATGCACAACTCTTGTCTTCTTGGCTTGCAGGAGGGCCGGGACCCAGACTACTCAGAATACAAAGAGTTTAAGTTGACGGTGGAGAATCTTGGTTTCCGAATGCTTATGAAGATGGGCTGGAAGGACGGTGATGGCCTCGGCAGTGACGGACAGGGCATCAAGGCTCCTGTCAACAAGTGAGCATTCATCTTCAGTACATTTGTCTTTCATTGCATTTCTTTATCATTCAGGGTACACTTGTAAATAACCGTAAATCTTAAATGAAGCAGCACTACAGTTATTTTTAAAGTGTGAAAAATACTTTTTCTAGTTTCCTAAAATAATGACAAGACAACAAGTCAACAAGACAGTGCACAGAAGAGTACACAACAGAAACCGTTTGAGTGTTTATTTCCACTAACAATTGTTTTTTGTCGACTGGGAAATCTTTTTTTCAGCAAGTGTCCCAGTAAGCCATGACGGTGAGCCGGCATGTACAATATCAGGACCCTGAAAGCCTGTGTTCACCCACACAGGTGTTTTCAGTTATTCTGGCTGATTAGACCTCTGAACAGGTTGAAAGTGGTTTAGGTTTACAACCCTACCCACGCTATTTCCTGTCGCCTCTGCTTTTGGCCACACTCCGCCAGTAAATTTTGTCAGGCAAATTTCTGTCTGACTGCTGTTCAGGGTGGATAGCTAGTCAGTGCCATTTGAGTTTGCCTGAACAGTGCTTTAGAAAATGTGACACCACTTCGGGGTGTTGATGAAGTGTAAATAAAATTTGTTAGGAAGATTTCATATGAAAGCCGTTTTTCACAGTACACATTTTAACTTGTCGTAGCAGGAAAAGCACAGGTGTTACTAATAATATTAACGAGCCAGCATGCACAAAACCAGGAACCTGAAACTGAAGCAGCCATAATTAAATGTATTATACCTGTACCTGTGGTTTTCATACTGTGACACGTCAAAATGTCTTCTGTGGAAAAGGCCTATTGGCATGCATTTTTTTTTAACGATATACATTTGAGATAATCGGACTTCCCTTTAAATCACAGATTGTGCCTTTAGCACATGCAGCAGACAATAGACTAGTCATATAACTCTACACCTTTTGCATCAATAAAAAGCTCTTAATGGCCTCACATGGGGTTTCACATTGAAAGAGGCTCTCCTCTCTTGCAGTTGTAGAGATTAATCTCAGTGAGCAGACAAAAGTCTGAGCTCTCTGCCATGATGTGGCACAAGACAGGATACAAGATTGAGGTAATTGGTAAGCATTGCTCCCGGGGTTGTGACTCGGGTCATATCTAAATTGTCATGATCAACCCGTGTTCGCTGGCTTGGTTTGAATTGACAAAAGAAGGGTTGAACATGGGTCAGATAACCCTGGTCCGACCCTTGTCATCCGTGTGAAAGAGGTAATAGTCATTTATTAGTTTATTAGTTAGAGGTATACACGCTGGCACAGTCCAGAGAAGAGGTCTAATCAGCCAGATTAACTGAGAACACCTGTGTGGGTGTTCAGAGGCTTTAAAATGAAGCAGCTAAATAGGATTCAGACGTTATTTTTTATTATTTACACCTGTGCTTTTTCTTCTGTGACATGTTAAACTATCTTCTGTGAACACGGCCTATATTTGAACTGTTATGCTTTATCCAGATGGACTGAAAGTAACACTAATATTGTATTGGCTCTTGAATTACCAAACATGCATGAAAAGAGATTTTGAGCATCTCCCTCTCTCTGTCTCACTCCAGGGGTCAGACCGCTATGAACGGAGCCGGGTTGGGAGTTGACCGTCCAGCCTCGCTCACAAAAAATGACGATGAGTACGATGCTTTTAGAAAGAGGATGATGCTGGCTTACCGCTTCAGGCCAAACCCATTGGTAAGTTCTGTTTCACATTGTTTTCTGTTTGTTGTAACACTATTCTGTGAATTTGCATTGAATATAATGTGTAATAGAAATCCATACTCATTGTTTAATATTAGCTTTAGAAACGTAATGTTGCTGATCCATTCATCAGGGTTAAGTGTCCTTTGCTATAATATTTTAATCAAGTATTTCATTTTTGTTTCCACAGAATAATCCACGGAGACCATATTACTGATGTAGAGGACTGTTTCTTTTGTTTATACTTGTTCATGTTTATCATAACTTAAAAAGCTGTTTTCTGCAGCTGCCACAGCTCTGCTCGGTTTGTGAAATGGACTCTTGTTGCAGAAATTTTAGTACGTGTGTGACGAGTAGAGAGATTCTCAATTACGTTTGAAGTTTAAAATGTTTCCTTTAAATAATGGATCACCTGTTTTGTTACATTTCAATTTAATACTGTAACGACTTAAAATATATAAACTTGCATCGCCTGGCTTCCAGAAGGAGTTCACTCTTCAGTTTGTGTTACCATTTTGTTCCCTTTCAGAGCTTGACTCGACTATGCATTTCCAACTATATAACATTTTCCTCACTGTGTTATAACTGATTTTTGATTCCTGTCATTATATGCTTCTGTGATCACAATAAAAAATGGCCACTTGCTGAAATGTGGACAAATATGTCTTTATAACTACTGTACGTATCTGTTAATTCACTTGTTTATGAGGAAATAAGTAGGAGCTAAGTTTATGGTTCACTTGTGTGCTGAGTGCAGTTATCTATCCAATCATGTTCCCATCAGTATTCATTTCTGTACGGCTCTGAGCACCAGTGAGCCATTGAGTAGAGCTGACCAGGCTCAAGCAGCCAGTGGCCAGGAGGAGGAGGAGGAGGAGGAGGTTGACAGATCAGTGAAATCAGACCTTCAGTTTGCCATTCCCCAGAGGGGGTTTACACGGGATAAATATAACTCCGAAATCCCAGCTGAGCAAGAGCCACTCTGGTGTTGGCCAAAGCATCAATCAGAGGCAACTTGAGCCATATTAGAAAGGTAAACCAAGCCTTCGGTTGGTTAGTGGTATGGTAAAGTTTAAAAAAAAAAAAAATGTCAGAAAATCAAACTCTTTTGTTTAAAATGTAATCAATTTATAAACTTCTGAAAAAAAACATTTTTTGAAGACAATGGAGTAGAAGCGCTGCTGGGTCTCTGTGGTAATCACATACAGGTGCTCTTTGGATCCTTCAGGTGTATTGGGCTCATTCAGTCTTGTGAAGGGCTCATTGCATGGGTGGAAAAAAGTCCAAAATGCAAGTCTCCCTCAAAAATAATCCAAAGCAGTGTTTGAACAAAATTAAAACGCCTTTATTTTACATGGCAATAATTGTTTATGTAAATGACCAACGCGTTGCGACCAACACAGGTCTTCATCAGGGTCACTGTGAGCATTCAGCAGTAGCTCGCACACCAACACTACAGTGTGCCTTGGATTATTTTTGAGGGAGACTTGCATTTTGTACTTTTCTCCACCCATGCAACGAGCCCTTCACAAGACTGAAAAATATTATTTTTTTATTTGAGAAGTCAGAACCTGGGAATGTTGGACATTTTTGATGGGAACATAATGATCAAAATTGTTGCTATTATATTTTTTGTAAATTGTTGAAAAACTTTATTCATTTTATAAAAAATTTACTATTTTCTCAATTACCTGGTGTGTATGACACAACCTTGCTCTCATTCCCCAATGCCCTTTGTGTAGAGTGCATTTAAATTCATAACGTTTGCTTTTATTATATAACGTTGACAATTATTTTTCTTCCTATATTATATATATTATACATTTTTTATATATATATATATACAAAATATTTATTTATATATATATATATATATACATATATATTATATATATGTTATATAATATATATGTATTTATATATATATACATATATAATATATATATAATATATTTATTATATATATATATTATATTATATATTATATATTATATATTATATATATAAAATAAACACCTTGTGGAAGAACTACTGCAGTTGTCAAAGAGTTACGGTGTGTCCCCTGCTGCTCCTGCATGGGGATATCCATCCATGGTAAATCCCCACATATATCAATGGGATCAGACTACTAAATTAAATGTATAAAGCTGAGTAGCTTACAATTTAAAGTATTTATTGTCAGCACTGGTTGCCATGCTGCTTTGCCAGTTCCTCCTTCAGTGTGTGGGAGGAGAAGAAGTCTTTGATTTGACGCAGTAACGTGTGGAGCGGAGCGGCGCGGCGCGGAGCGGAGCGGAGCGGCTGTCAGTGAGGAGAGTCTGAGGGGGAGGAGGAGAGGAGGTAAACAAGATGGCGACAACCTGAGTAGCAAGAAGAGAGTAACACGAAGAGGCAGAAAAATTGTAAGTGATATACCAGAAAGACCCCCAAGGGAAACATTTCGCTTCAGCCCAGGACCAGACACACACGGACGGAATAAAGAGAAGCTGCAAACGGCAACAAGATTCGCATGGAAACAGGTGAAGAACCCGGTAACCAGGAGTTACACAGTTAGCTTGTTAGCTTAGCAATTTACGTTGGAATCTCAACGGCTCAGCAACGGCTAGCTAGCTAGCTAACGGTTAGCTAGCTGTTATCATGCTAGCTAGCTAACGGTTAGCTTGCTAGTTTTTTTTAATTTTTTTTTATTTTATTAAACAAATTCAAATTTACAAACAACATGGCTCATAGATCATTGCATTCAAGTAAAAGGACAAGGTGCATACAGAACAAGAACAAATACAATATGTAAAATTATACATGAAAATAATAAATTAAATTAAGGGCTATAGGGCTGTACCTGTAATTCATATTAATAATAATAATAATAATAATAAATTAAGGGCTAGGGCTGTACCTGTAATTCATATTAATAATAATAATAATAATAATAAATTAAGGGCTAGGGCTGTACCTGTAATTCATATTAATAATAATAATAATAATAATAATAATAATAAATTAAGGGCTAGGGCTGTACCTGTAATTCATATTAATAATAATAATAATAATAATAAATTAAGGGCTAGGGCTGTACCTGTAATTCATATTAATAATAATAATAATAATAATAATAAATTAAGGGCTAGGGCTGTACCTGTAATTCATATTAATAATAATAATAATAATAATAAATTCAATTAAGGGCTAGGGCTGTACCTGTAATTCATATTAATAATAATAATAATAAATTCAATTAAGGGCTATAGGGCTGTACCTGTAATTCATATTAATAATAATAATAATAATAAATTAAGGGCTATAGGGCTGTACCTGTAATTCATATTAATAATAATAATAATAATAAATTCAATTAAGGGCTAGGGCTGTACCTGTAATTCATATTAATAATAATAATAATAAATTAAATTAAGGGCTAGGGCTGTACCTGTAATTCATATTATTAATAATAATAATAATAATAAATTAAATTAAGGGCTATAGGGCTGTACCTGTATTTCATATTAATAATAGTAATAATAATAATAATAATAATAATAAATTAAATTAAGGGCTATAGGGCTGTACCTGTATTTCATATTAATAATAGTAATAGTAATAATAATCATAATAATAATAATAAATTAAATTAAGGGCTATAGGGCTGTACCTGTAATTCATATTAATAATAATAGTAATAATAATAATAAATTAAATTAAGGGCTATAGGGCTGTACCTGTAATTCATATTCTTCTATTATACTAAGAAGTTTCAATGCATTTTTGTTTTTCATGACTTTAAGGGCTTTTATGTAAGAAATAAACTCAGAATGAAACACATTAAACCTGTATAGGTTTTACTTTCATATACTTGGATTTGTGCAAATAAAATTTTCCAAGAATGAGAATGTTATTCACCAGAAAGTCATCTTTGTTATTGTCCATGACATGACAAGACCATAAACAATGTCCTTTTGAGAGAAGTTTCCCAGATGAGAAACTTTTGGGAAAGCCAGTCATGTATATCATAAAGCCATAAAGCTCCAGAATACATACAATGAAAAAATAAATGATCATTAGTTTCAGTATCATCACAAAATACACAGTTATTGGTTTTCAATTCCAAATCACTGGATATTATTTTGCTTTGGGAGTTAAGGGGAATTTTAGATATTTAGTCCGTAACATGTGAATAGTTTCTTTCTGATAGATTTGTGAAATTGAGTTTCTGTAATATACTATTGGGTATGAGATGTGATTAAACATATTTCTAATTGTTTTGCTTGGGATTTTGATTTCCCTAAAGTCACAGCTGTGATAGGAGTAGGATTTGTTAAAATTCCTCTAATCAAGCATAAAATAGAGTTGGGGATGGCTTTAGTTATGGATTTAAATATGTCACGATTGCCAATTAAATTAAATCTGAGACAGAAATTCTCATATGACATGATACAGCCACTTCTATCAACTAAGTGAGTCACCGACCAAATTCCTTTATCCATCCAGTCTTTGTTAAATAAAGATTTGTTTTTAACCACAACATATCTATTATTCCACATTGGTGTGCGTATATATAGATATTTAGTTCGTAACATGTGAATAGTTTCTTATTTCTAGTTTTCTAGTTTCTAGTTGCTTGCTAACTAGCTAACGATTAGCTAGCGGTTAGCTTACGTTAGCTGCATGTATCTGGGTTGTTTCTCCGCTTTTAAAGGCTAGTTTGAGTGTTGGATCTGATGTTGATTTGACTATTAGGTGAACATAACGTTAATGCAGTACAGTCCGAGAATAATTCCCGGTGTTGCCGGTGCTCCACCAACCGGCAAAATGAGGTGAGGTTGGCTAATCTTAACGGCTAATGCGAGCTAGCTGCATACCCGCCGTTAGCTACAGTTGTGTGACGACGTTTCGGTTTATCCTCCTCCAGTTAGTCCACAGTTAGTCCATCATCCAACATTAAACTAGTTGTTTTAAAGCAGACTTCTGAGTTAAAACCTGAACTGGTCGCTAAAAGGTGTGTATAAATATCAATGAACAAGAAAGTGTTTGTTGGCAAGCCAGTTTCATTCAAGCAGACTATGCTATGTTAGCTTACCTTCAGGCTAATAGTTGATTTATTTTTTTATTTTTTTATTTCAATTGATCAATTTCAGTGTCAATTAGTGCCTCTGTTTAATTAAAGTAGGGTGCTAACTAAATGTGTTCTGGCATAAATTATAATATTTTCGTGTTGATGTGCCTTAGCTTACAAGCTAGCTAATAGTTGATTTTTATTTTATTTATTTTTATTTATTTCAACTGAGCAACTAAAGTGTCAAACTTAAATCACACACTGTTTAATTAAAGTAGGGTGCTAAATGTGTTCTTTGCATACGTTATAGTATTTTCATGTTGCTGTGTGTGTGTGTGTGTGTGTGCCTCACATCACAGATTGGAAACCCAGTAAGGTTAACTAGTCATGTGTTGATGTCTGCACAGATTGTTTACCAAAGAGGGCTAACTTAGGTCAGTGAAAGTCATGATGTGTGCATTTTCATTAATGTTTTAAATGGTTCTTGTTTTTTTCAGGCACCTGGCAGTAGGAATCCGTGCTGTGGCATGGAGGACACCTGAGCACGGTTTTGGACACATTGGATGGCTCAGTTGACCTCCAGGAGCCGGGCTGACACTGCGTTTGGCTGTAGATCTGTGCTTGGATCCAGTCCAGCTCTACACACTTATGCATCCTGAGGAAAGCTATGATTTGAAGCATGGACCTTTGACAAAAATGCTGTGCTGCATGGCCTTGAAGCAGGACTGGTTGCCTCTACCTTAGGCTGTATGGTATTAAATTCCTTTAGAGGATATTGAGAGTTGAGCAGAGAAGAAGAACATTTTAGAATCACAATTTTTCTTTCATTTCTGTCACAGATGTAGTACAAAACGCACAGTATAGAGCACTAACTTGGCACTGGACCCAACAGATCGTTCACCTCTGTTCGCACCTCATTGAGAGAAAAGAGCCCTAATGTTTACAAATTGGGATTGATCCCCCACCTCCTCCCTCAACTCAGGCCTGATTATTCTCTCTCCCATGTTCAGTATTTTGTAATTCATCTGTATTCCCATCTTGTGGAATTGAAACACTCGGCTCAGTGCTGAAAGGTTACCAGTGGATTACTCTCCAGCAGCAATCATAGCTATTTGCGAACGTTTTTTTGCACAGGAGGCTTAAGTTGTGACTGCCGAATCATCAGTCATGAGTGTCGGCGAGCTGCATCATCTTGACTATCTAAATGAAAATGAACTGATGGAGATGGATACTTTCATTCACCGCATTGACTCTACAGAGGTGATCTACCAGCCGCGGAGGAAGAGGGCAAAGCTGATAGGAAAGTACTTGATGGGGGATCTGCTAGGGGAGGGATCTTATGGCAAAGTGAAAGAGATGCTGGACTCAGAGACACTTTGTCGCAGGGCTGTGAAAATACTGAAGAAGAAGAAATTGAGGAGGATTCCCAATGGAGAAGCCAATGTGAAAAAGTGAGTTTGTCAACCTGCTTTCTTTGACCCTTTATATCCCTCTTTTCTCTGCACTCTGACAGTTTAACCAGTGTCACTGACTCCTCACCTGTGCAGTGTGAGGGATAGTTTGTTATCATGAGATACAATAGCATTGACTTGACTGTTATGCTTTATGTTATCTTAATATGAGTTAATTCATTTGAATCACCCTAATGAAAATTTAATGACAAAAGTCAACTTGGTTTCTTATGACTGTGCCACAATGAGAAAGGCCCGTCATGCCTGGCCCACTTTATTAACCATCCCTCCCTGTGCACAACTCTTAACTTTCATTTCAACCTGCAATTCAAATACTTCACTTGAAATCTCCAGTACCTTAGTTTCAGTACAAATACCCAAATAATACCTTTTTGATGATTTACTTCACTTTCTACAAAAAGCCAAACTTGTCAAATGCATAAGCATTTCACACACTATAAAGAATAATTCATGCAGCCATTCTTCTCTGACTTCTTCTGGTTGAAGTTCTCATGTCTTTTGCACCAACAGCATGGCCGTTGAGTTTGGTCAGAAGAAGCGTGCTCTGTTTCACCTGTCATCACACCCAACAGTGATGTGAAGTTGCACTCAGCAACACACCCTAAATACACTTCTGCACCAATATACGAACTTCAGTCAGTGGAGGTCAACAAAATACTCCTTTAGCTAGTGTTTCAAAAACGTTCCCTAAATAATAACAGTTTTAAATGGACAAAGGATGATTTAAATCAGAAAACATCTCCGCTTTCAATACTCATTGCAGCAGATGCCTTTTAGTCAGTACTCAAAGGTTCAGTACCTATTCTGGATATGAAACTAATGTGACAACATGCATAGAGTCTTAGCCTTTACACACACGAACGTAGAGCTGTGTCAGTATTTAAATGTACAACAGTGATAATCTGACACAGAGTTAAAATGTCCATAGTGAAGGAGGGCACAGAGGATATACCTCTGCTTCATGCAGTGCGTTTACATACACTTTAAATGGGTCAACTTTTTGCAACAACCCAGTTTTGTAAACATTGCATTGACAAAAAATGTTGTTGCTGTAATCGAGGTGAAGGAATAAGAGAAACGTGGTTAACGCAGCTAGACATTTACTACAAAAACAGCCACCGTCTGTAGTGACGGAGCGTGTAGCCTTAACCAGATTTTTCTCAATAAGTTGGTTTATTGTTTGCACATTAATGTAGTCGGTGCTACTAAAGATCTTCTTTTAAATTAATGCAACTCAAGAAAAATTACCATGTAAAACCAATAATTTAGGCTATAAGAAAACAGTGATGTTTGTTGCCAGTGATTAACACATTGCAAGGAAATGCATCACAATGTATTACTTCATTGATTATTTGTTCTACCTTTTCTTAGTTGCGTGGCTAGTAATACATATCAAAATCAGGCCGTTATCTAATTAAATATCTTAAATAGATTTTTAAAAAATCGAAAATGTTCTTGCCTATTTGTTTCCATCTCTCTGCCCGTCTCTCTTCTGTCTTGATTCCTCTGCGATTTGGCTTTCTAAATATTCAAACTTTTTTTTCTGCATCCCCCGTTTGCTGATGAGTATCAGAAGTTTTAATCACACAGTAGTTTATTAAATATTGCTCCAGCCTTTCGCTGCGGGCCTGTGCTAATTATAGAGGAAGCTTTAGAAAAACTGTCAAAATGAGTTCACACAGAGAGAAAGAAGAGCTGCAAGATGGTGTGTTTTTAGGCTGCAGAAGAATGATGAAAAGCCTGTGTTGACAGTTCAGTAAGAATCATTTTGTTGGGATTGTAGCAGCTTGTATATTTATCAGATATCCAGACTAACTTTACTAAAGTCTATCACAGAATATTGTGTTTACCATTCTCCTCAGTCTCCAGTTAGTTGGGACTGAAGGCAGCCTGTCAGCAGCTCGATGGCAGCAGCTGCAGTTCTCCATCAGTGTCTACACTGGATCCCTTCAGCCATAGTATTGCCTTGCTTTCAGAAGTGTTTAACATGCTGAAGTTGGGGAAAAAATATACTTGAAGCCTAAAACGACTCTTCATGTCGTATTAAAGTGTATGCCTAGTGTTGCACTGAATACAACTGAAGTGTATCTCTTTCTTGAGATGGCCTCATAGAAAAATTTAGCTATTTTAAGAAGTTGACCAGAGATGCATTTAATCAAATAGTGGTTCTAGATTAAATACACTTGCATATGCAAAGTCCAATCGCTGATGTCAATATCCTGGTAGAAACTACATCATGAAGACAAAAGAATATTTCAAGCGTATCTGTAATGTTGTTATGTAAAAATACAAAGGGTGAGAAGCATACAACAACATAAGCAACACTCTGTAAGGTCAGACATTAAAAATTCCTTGTGAAAAGGCCACTAAGAAGCCTATGACGGCTTGAACGGTGCTGCAGGGCTGCATGGCTGAGATGGTAGACACTGTGCATGCTACCCAGGGTTGAAAAAATCTCACATGACAGCTTGGTTAGTGTTTGCTGGAATTGAAGGCAGAGGGTAAAAGACAGAGAAATCTTGGTGGAAAACCTACTGCTGTTTGCAAGAGAAGTGAGAGTGGGCAGAGGCAGAGCTACACCGAAATTACTTAAAAACAACTATATTAATGTCCTGGAGTAGCCAACTCTAAGACCGGGCCTCAGTCAAAGCAGAATTTGTGGCGGAACTTAAAAAGGACTCTTAAGACACAGTCCCAATGTTACTTGACAGGTTGAGCAGTTTTGCAAAGAAGAATGGCGGATATCTGTCATGTTCAGATGTGGGAGATTAGTGATTAAAAATGTCAAAAATATGGAGACAAAATAAACAATTTTAAGAGGTTGGACACATTGTACTGCAGATTGAAAGTTACTCAAGTTTAAAATCTGGTCCCACTCCCACCTTTTCTTACTGTTGCCATATATTAATGATACTGAATACCTTTTGTGTATCTTCCTGAAGTTGTCCCAAATATTTCTCATACCATAAATGATTTTTATCTTCCCCTGGGTGACGAGATAGTTAAGCGGGAGCTCTGTTCTCGCTTTTCTTCTTTTCAACGGTGTTTTTTTTAATCCTGGATATATTTTTATTTTTAGGACAAAGCTGCAGCGGTAGACTACATGGTTGTGTCACTCTGTTAATAAGACCACAGCAGTGTTCTTTGATGTGTGAAATTAATTTGTCCTGTGGGTGTTCTTCTTCTCCATCCGTCTCACTTGGTGGAGACCTTATGTTTTCCAGCCTGAGGAAGCTGGATCCTCGAGCCTGTGAAGGCCTGTCTGTGTGTGGATGCCGTAGTAGCTCTTGGCCTCCCCATTCAGCCTCTGTTTAGCATTCCTGTCTGCCAAACACTTCCTGCTTTCATAGGGTTGCCACGGGAATGGGCATGCTCATACTGGCATTGATTGAGCAATTGACCACTCCTGTTTCTACGGCAACACCCCAAAAATGCCATGCCCTTGTTTGGAATGACAGGAGCGCACATAGACGCACATACACACATTCCCTAAACTAGACACAGACTCGGGACCAGCACAGTGAAGATGCAGATTTGGATCCGTTGTTAATGTTGCCACTGTGTGCCAGAGTAGCTGCTATATCGCTGAGTGCTGAAATCCTTTCAGCTCTGCAGCCTGCAGGCCTTGAACACACAAGGTCCATCGGCACACGTTGGAACTCAGAGACTGCAGATGGACTGCAGCAGTCACTGTGCCTTAGTGGCAGCACCGCCTCGGTTTTATGATTTGTTTTATGGAAACAAGCAGCGAGGCGGATGCAACTTGCTTTGCTACATTTCAGACGTGTCATCTGCGCTCGCTATGCAGCAGAGATGATGCATAGCTTAAAATGATGCTGTTCATTATGCTTTAACATATTTTTTTGAACAAAGTTTATTTCTGAATTTCGGTTAATACAACTTTGGCAATTCATTCTTATGATAGACATACCCCTCTCCCCCCACTGATGATAACATGATAGAGAGTATACAACTAAAACTATGCAAGGGAAAAAAAGTAAACAAATAATGTTAAATAATAAATGTACAAATAATATAAAACAATCAAAGTTAAACCTGCAGTAGGCAGAATGTTTTTGGCATCATTGGGCAAAACTTCAATAATAACCTTTCAGCATATTGTAATTCAAGTTGTCTGAGAGAAAACTAGGCTTCTGCACCTCCTCACGGCTCTGTTTTCAGGCTTTAAAAAATCTAGCCCGTGACGGGAGACTTTGGCCAATCACAGGTCATTTCAGAGAGCGAGCGTTCCTATTGGCTGTTCATTCAACTGAGGCAGCTGTCAATCACTGTCAATCAGCGAACTCTGATTAAACAGTCAAACTAGGCAGTGCTGATCAAATATGAATCAATATTATGTTACTGTAATGTCTATTTCTCCTCAAATGTTTTCAGAAACGTCTTGTAGTGTACTGTTTAGCTGTAAAATGAGAAAGTTTGCTCCCGCTGGTGGGCGGTGCTTGGTATTTCCTCAACTGATCTCAACATGGCTGTCGGGTCACAAACTTTCTCACGGCAGGCTGGTGGTTCTAAGGATTTATCAGTAGTTTTGGGAAGCATATCAAATATTAACTGCCAAAAATGTTATAACTTAGGACAATCATGTGAATTAGAGTGGCTTGGTTCCCTTGTCACACATGGGGTCTATATTGGATGTGAATTGGGATGTCAGTGGAAAATTTCAAATTGCATAACAGTATTCTTCATATGTATCGAGGATGAATATATTCCCCCCATCATCCTTGACCAAATGGAGGCTGCCTTGGCACCAGAATACCCATTTGTCAGTAGTGAGATTGTGTATAAGGCAGAGGACTGACAGAGCTCATAAACTGCAGGCTGATAAGGGACAGAAAAGCTCCAGAGTGTTTGTCGTGAGATTGTGTTAAAGTAGAAAAAGAAGAACAGATGATGCGTCAGCACTGTAGGGGCTTTATTTCTTTTTGGCACAGACGCACTCCCGTTATAGCTGTGACTTGTCTGTGCTGTTACACATTAAATCACATTTATTCTATCTAAATAAGAACCATATCTTTTACAAATCTAAATATATTCACACAGACCAAAAACGTATTTGGTTTTATTTTTGTCAGTAACACTGATGTCTTTGACGTTGGTTATATTATGGTTACATATGCAATGATGATGAAATGGACAAAGCTGGGGTGGTGCTGCTGATTACTGTATGACGCTATGAAAGAGGGGAAATAATTTAACCAGCGCCATCTTCAATGACGGCAAACATTTTGGATTTTATGATCTCCCAAGGACGGAGGACGAGTCCACTGCAACTGGCAGACTGGTGTCATTGTTTGACTGAAGCGTACAGCGAATAGCACGTTGGTTTTATTCAATATTCACTGCTGCTAATTAAAAGACATTACTGGCTGTGTTATGCGGTAATATGAACAATGTAGCGGTGAGACAAATTGAATCTAAATCTAATCACAAGATTCCCCTCCTTAATTGTTAATGAAAACATTAGTGTTTCCTCTGTGTGTGGATGTGGGTAGCAAGTCTGTGGTTTGTACTTTGTGTTCTTCCTATCCAGATCCAAATTCATTAGTGTCCCCTCTCACAGCTCTCTGATGAATGTGGAGTCTCCAGGGTGTATTGCCATGCTGGTGATTTAAACCTCTTCTCCTTGGGTAGCGCAGCGAACTGTCAGGTTATCTGTCTTTATGAGACTACTGTAATTGACTGCTGCTGCACTCAGACAATATCAAGTCTTGCAGTATCATTCCTGCTATTCTGTTTTCTGTGAATCTCACCTTTTTAGAAAAGTCTCACATTTGTTTTTACTTTTAAAGGACCAGCGTGTAACATTTAGGGGGATCTATTGGCAGAAATGGAATATGTATTATATATATTGCAATTGCAGTATGATTTGTGATATTAGAGGGAATGACTGTTTTTCACTGAAAATCATTAAAATGATTATGATGTGATTTTTGCGGGGATCTGTACCAAACAAAGATGTTTTATTAAGTCTGTAGAATAGGCCAGGTCATCTCTGCAGCACCGCACTATTTAATTTAAAATGGTATTTTTACAAACATTTCATCTTTAACAAATATTGTGCCTCCTGCAATTTGAAAATTGCAGTAAGCCATATCGCAATTTCGATAAAATTTCGACAAGGGCCAGTACAGTGTTGGATTATTATTTTCAATCCCTATACATTTACTGAATTAATCTTTTGCATGTTTTTGTTCTTGTGTCCGTTTATAGGGAGATTCAGCTGCTAAGAAGACTCCAACACAAGAATGTGATTCAGTTGGTGGATGTGCTCTACAATGAAGAGAAGCAGAAAATATATCCTTTCGTTGTAAATGTTTGCATGTGAGCAATGCTTTTAGATGTTAGATTTTAATGTTGCTGTTCGTGAGGGTTATTTCTATGCCTAAATATTTCTATTTACTTATCAGCTTTGTAATAGGCTCACTTTATTAAAGGATCTGTTTGTTTTGTTTCGCAAATCCCCTTGACTGCTGACTTACGTATATGGTGATGGAGTATTGCGTTTGTGGGATGCAAGAAATGCTGGACAGCGTCCCAGAAAAAAGGTTTCCAGTATTTCAAGCTCACGGGTAAGAGTCTGTTTTTCTCTCCCCTCTCTGCTCCCTCTCTCCCTCTTTCTCTCAGTCTCTCTGCTATATTTAGATTAAGCCTCTCTGCAGCCATCGCTCCAGGCCTAAGTTTAGATCCAAGACTGCAGGGCCTCTACTGTTAAAATAACTGACCATAGATTGTGTGAATGCGTAGTCAATGCTGGAAAGCCACTGACGCTAAAGAAGTGATGAAGGTTCATGTGACCACAGTGATAAATTGTTTGTTAAGCCAGTTGTTTTTTTACAACTTACAGTGTGGATCACTTCCATTCCTCTTTGAGTTGTATCCATCAACCCCTCTTTTTCTTTTTTTACAGGTACTTTTGCCAGCTCTTAGATGGCCTTGAATATTTGCACAGCCAGGGAATAGTTCACAAAGACATTAAACCAGGGAATCTGCTGCTGACCACAGACGGGGCACTTAAAATCTCCGACCTGGGAGTAGCAGAGGTGAGCTCGGGCTGCAGTGTTGTCTACCATCTAGGGGGAATGATTGTTTGTTTTTTTCACCATTAGATTTCAGCAAATCAAACATCTACTAGTCTAATTCCCAATTTCCTTTCATTTCCACACATTTCAACTAATTGGTAGTTAGTAAGTGAAACTTGAAGGTTATAATTTTGTGGACACAGGCAGCTCAGATATACACAAAAACACAGTCAGTGGAAAAGTACTGTTAATAGGGATGCTTTTAAGCTTCAATACACTTAAATTCATTGTGTAGAAACGGTTACTATGTTTGTGTATCTTACTATAGATACATGCCGACTTAAGTGGCTGAATCTACACACATTACTGTAGATTTTGTATTTCATTTGTAGTTTCAGTGTTTTCCTCATGTGACAGAAGTGGATGAGTGTAAAATAGATTTTGCCTACAAGTGTCTCAGTCTATTCTGTGTTTTTAGTTTTAAGGTTTAACACTAGTTATGGTTCTAATGTAGACAGTGTTGCTTAAGAAGCAAATGGAAACAAATTTCTCCGTAATTTCTAGGGCTGTCAATCAAGTGACAGAGATAGATTTAAAATTGAGCCCACTACAAACTTCGAAAGATCGATTGTGTTACTGCGTTAAAGAAATTAGTGGCGTTAAAACACGTTATTATGCATTAACTTAACAGCCCTAGTAATTTCATAATTCATATTTTTGGTTATAGATATAGAGAAATACTAACTCAAAATCGTACTAATCTTATTCACTCTATTTTTCAGGCCCTTCACCCATTTGCAGAGGATGACACATGTCGCACCAGTCAGGGCTCTCCGGCCTTCCAGCCTCCAGAGATCGCCAACGGACTGGACACCTTTTCAGGGTTTAAAGTGGACATTTGGTCTGCTGGAGTAACACTGTGAGTAGTTCTCAGAACGTTTTAAATATCATGGCATTTTAAAGGCCCAATTATAGACAGAAGACCTGCTAAGTTGTATTAATATCTGACAAAATTAGTTGCTCATGGTACTTAATTGCTTGTCATAGAAAAATGCTCTTGCTTGTCCTCTCTTAGGGAGCTCAAAGGGCAGAGCAGCAGAAGCTAATAGAGAAAAACACTTAACAGACATCCTTACTGATTCTCAGTCACCTCTTGATGTACTTTTCATACATTGGCGTGCGTGCTGTTTATACATTTACACTCTGTTGTCCACCTGTAAGGACCTCAAAAAGAGTCTTTCCTGCTACTGGTCATTCTGTGTAAAGCTTAAAGTGTAGGATTTAGGGGAATGAATAGACACACTGCTTACAAGATATAGAGAGGATTGACAAGTAAGGTGTATGTAGGCATGTTATAAAGTTAAAGAGGACATATTTTGCTAATTTTCAGGTGCATACATGTATTTTGGGTTTCTACTAGAACATGTTAACATGCTTTAATGTTCAAAAACTGCTGTGCTACAGCTCCTCTTTTCACCCTCTGAAACACTCTGTTTGAGCAAGACATTTCAGGCAGTTCAGGAGCAGTGTTTCCGTGGGGGAGAGTAACTCCTTTTTTGGCGTGGACTTTGGGCTTTGTAACTTTGCAGACCTTTTACATGCACAAAAAACTATATAACACACTAAAGGAAAGGGAACAAGCACAAGTCCAATAAGTCCTTTTTAAAAAGTGCACCTGTATGGTTCTATTAGATTTTAAAGAACAGTCAACACCAGAAAGGTCTATCTAAATTCATACAAAGAACATTAGATGTGTGCAAACCATTTTGACAACTGTTAACAGTATCCCAAATTTACTTCCATTCATTCAGATACAACCTTACAACGAGTCTGTATCCGTTTGAGGGGGACAACATCTATAAGCTATTTGAGAACATTGGAAAAGGAGACTACACTATTCCCGAGGAGTGTGGACCCCTCCTGTCGGACCTGCTGCGAGGTGAGTGGGGTATACTGCAAAATGTTTTTACCATAAGGCCAAATTATACTTTTTCATCAAGGTGTTGCCGTGTTTACATACCAATGCCGTATTGGATGATTCATACCTCAGCGTAGGATTAATCCATTGAGTGTCGTATTTTTGTCATAGCAGTAGATGACTGTGTGTCATGCATCATCAGGTACGCATTTATTTTAACAATGGTAGTGAAAAGGTTTGCTTTTAGTATGTTTTTAATGATTACTAAATGCAAGTTTGTGAAGCATTACAGAAAAAGGTTCTATTGAAAGTAAAATCTTTGAGCTTTTTTTGTTGTGAGAGCCGTAGTACATCACAAAACAAAGTCCCCTCCGGTCGCACTATGATCTTTTATGTATCCGTCCAGTAGGTGGTGCTGTGACACTGAAAGTCACTGTGACTTCTCAGCATGAGAGGCTTCCTCCAAACTGTAGAAATCCCTCCAGCTGTTGACGTAGTTTCCATTGATCTGGAGCCAGCAGCAGAATACTAAACATTTCATAGTCAGGCGTTGCTTTTCCTCGACTGGAATGCTGCAATGCTTCTGCTCCTTGTAAAAAACAAATAGAGTCAAGGGTCTTTTACAGTGAGACGTATAATCGGCTGAATGGATGTAAAATCCATAAAGAATGTTAGGAAGATTATGTTTGCACCAACTAATGAAACCATGCAGCTGAATGCCTCGTATTCTAGCTTGTTATCCAACTTATCTCATTATTGGTGTCACATGGAGGGATTTTGAACAACCATGAATAGAAGGCAAAAGCTGCCACATTCTGGTGCTGTTATAACTCACAGAGCCTCCATCCCCCATTTTGTGTGAGCGTGTGTGACGTCTGTGTGTGATGACGCAGCACCTGGGAGATAGTCAGTCCATAATTACATGGTCTAAAATAAGCCTAGTGCCACAAAAGGTGTCCTTCAGCAGGCGCAGCACTACTATCAGCACTCTGCATGCTGCCCCTCTCTGCCTGCTGGGAGACAATTACATTAGGTCTGGATAGGCACTGCATCACTGCTGCCTTATCACGCTGACATTCTGCTTTTCCCACGGATTCAGCCCACATTATGATAATTAAGGGACAAAATCTTCATTACATTGGTACAGCTGTTTCGCCACTCATATTGATGTTTCCGTACTGTACCTCATTGACTCCTTAAGCTTTGCAGGATGCCGTGACACACAGTGATGAATGAGATTATTATGTGCATTAATTAATGTTCCTTGGATGAGTTTATCATCTGTCTGTCGTTAGCTCGCCGCTGCGGCCTCCCACCAGCTTATGTTAAACAATTAACAGAAATAGGATGTGAGTGGAGAAATTGTTCAGGATTACTGTGATTCAATTGACCTTTGTAATGTTTGTTTTTCAGGAATGCTTGAGTACGACCCTGCGAAGAGGTTTTCCATACAGAACATAAGGCAACACAAGTGAGTGATTTAGTAAATTGCATGTATCATGTATCCCATGTAAAATTATGTTAAAAAAAAAATGTGTTATTCTCCTGATTCATACACTAAGTGTTTAGTAAACATGTCATTTACTTGTCCATTTTCTCCGTGCCTGTCCCTCCTAGCTGGGTGCGTAAGAAACACCCTCCGTCTGAGCCCCCTGTGCCCATCCCTGCCAACGCAGAGAGCAGGGATCCCTGGCGGAGTATGACGGTCGTGCCCTACCTGGAGGATCTGCACGGCTACACAGAGGAGGACGATGACGAGCTCTACGACCAAGAGGACGAGATCATATACACTCAGGACTTCACAGTGCCAGGTTAGTGTGAGCTCAGACAACTCTCACAGCTGAAGATGGATTTAAATATGTGTGTTTTGTGGTGTGAGAGCAATCAGTGTTATAAATGTCTTTTGTGTTGTTTTGTTTAGTCTCCTCCTTCTGTTTTGGCTTTGAGAAGACGAGGAACTGTTTGTTGTCTCATTGTTTGCTGCTTCCTCCTCTTGTATGTCAACGCTGAATCGTCCTTCTTAGAAATGCGTTACAGAAAAATTGCAGTAGTCTTTCCCCCAGTGATTGTCATGCACTTTTGTTTTAGTGGTTGAAAACAACTTGAACCATAGGATTCTGACGGGCATAAACTGACCATCAGATATGTCTTTAAAAATTCAACACCATCAGACACGGTTCATTATATCCTGTGTACATGAGACAGGTAATCTGAAAATAATCATGTGCCTCTGTGTCCTCCATCCGGTGTCCTGCAGTGCTCCTAACGGCATCTGCAGGACTTCACAGAGCGGAGGAAAACAACCAATCAGAGCCGAGCTGGAGCCTGCCGTCTCTGAGCAGCTGTCAATCACTCGCAAACTCTGATCAAATGGTCAAACTATGCAGCACTGTTTAGTTGTAAAATGAGAAAGTTTGTGACCCGGCAGCCATGTTGAGATCAGTTGAGGAAATACCAAGCACCGCCAGCCAGCCGTAGCAAACGTTCTCTTTTTACAGCTAAACAGTACACTACAAGATGTTTCTGAAAACATTTGAGGTGAGAAATAGGCATTACAGTAACAGAATATGATTTAATTTTTCATCAGTGCTGCCTAGTTTGACCGTTTGAATGGAGTTCACGAGTGATTGACAGCTGCCTCTGTTGAATGAACAGCCAATAGGAACGCTCTCTCTCTCAAATGACCTCTGATTGTCCAAAGTCTCCCGTCACGGGCTAGATTTTTTAAAGCCTGCAAACAGAGCCATGAGAAGATGCAGAAGTCTAGTTTTCTCTCAGAACACTTGAATTACAATATGCAGAAAGGTTATTATGGAATTTTTTTCGCAATACAAAATTCAACCGTACATTAGACTTAGACTTGAATGCCCCCCCTGTTGTACAGCACAGTAAACAATAATCATAATTTAGACAATAGAGACAACAACAAAGGTACATGATTACCAATAAGACATATTTTGCACATCCATATGTATTGCATGCCCCTCTCCCGACCTTATGTTGCACATTGCCCTACTACAGCTTGTTAAAATGGGTTATTGTATTTGCATGTTGACCTTATAACAACTTGTACAGCTGCTTGTCTCATCCACGCTTGTTGCAATATTTCTGTATGTATGTAGGTAAATAGCTAGCTACAGGTATGTAGGAAGATGAAGTCCCCACTCTTAAACCCACCTACTAAGCTCTGATCGGTTGGACCTATTGATAAACAAGACTTAGATGTGGGCATAGATTCAGAAGTCCGGAGCATACTACACTTGTGTCAATTATGTTTCTTGTAGTGTACAAACTTTATCAGAGTGTTTACTCACTTTGGTGTGAATAGATGACGATAGCATCTTTATATTTGATTTAATTTGTTCCCCAGCTCTTCATTCATCTTTTTCCCCCAGAATTCAGACCCTTTATCCGTTGCTAGGCAACAGCTGGTAATAATAAATGCAGGAGTCTGTGTCGGGTATCTAGAAGTGGTGCCCCACATAGGAACCAAACAGAGCTGGAGACTGTGAATGAAGTGATCTAAAAATAGTTCAATTGAAATGTTTTTTTGGTGTAGGAGTATGAATGGTTTTTCCAGGGTTCACTCCCACACATGCTCAGCACAGTTTTATAGGATGCTTCACATGAATGAAATAATAGAGCGTATGGTAAATTAAACTTTAAAGCAGTAACTACATCTCACCGCTTTAATATTTAATTTAATATTCTCCTCGGTGTTACATTTTTTGCAGTGTGGGAAGTCATTTAAAGTTTCTCACGGCCCCGCCTACACACACGCAACGGTTTTACGCTGCACAGACAGTAACGCTGACCTAACAGCAAGCGAGCGCTCCAACTATCGCGTCGCATCGCGTAACATCGGACGCTCTCTGTCCACACTGAATCCATTAAATATGGACTTCTGTTTTTATTTCCAATATATCCTGCAATGTATGGTTTTAAAAAAATTGCTAAACAAAAGATATGTACTTCTGTTACATCATATAAACAAACCGCGTACATATCAGACTGGAGACATGACCACTTAAAAGATGGGTGCGTAGCCTACTTGCGTTCTTCCTGGTTTGCACTTTTTAAATGGAAAACGCACGTTTTATATTGTGATATTTACTGGAAATGATATACATTATAGCCGACGCCAAGTAGGTCGTTGGTAACAATCTCCCTCCAGCCAGCTGTAAAACGTCACAAAAACACACATGAAGTCATCAGTGTGGAAGTTTTGATTTAAATGACATTTGGCATGTTGTTTTATAGATATGTTGCACCCATTTTCTTCTGGGAAAGTAAAACATGTTAGATAAAATGGGATATACTGCAATTCTGAGAATTCTGAAAAACTGAGATTCGTTTGAGTGAGAGAAGGTCCTGTAACTTGGTGCAGTTTTGGAGTAAATGTGCGTTATTCAATAGTCAATGTTTTATTATGAACATACACAATTGAATTTCAATTCTCTATAAAAGTAAAGACACAAAAATGTTTGTGTATGCTGTCAATTATAGTTCTTAGAAAGACCGAAAAGTCAGACCTTGGCAAGAAAACTGCAGTCACTGCATCTCTACACACACACACACACACACACACACACACACACACACACACACACACACATCTGCACTTGAAATGAACAAGTCACGTTGAGGTTAGGGCCTATTTTTCACTCAGCTGATTTCCTGTTGTTGTAAGTGACCTGACATTTAGCTGGTGCTGCTGACAAATGAGCTTTTTAAAGGTCCCCTCTTAAAAAACAAACATGTTTACAGTTTTTTACAGCAGCAGGTCTGTTGTAATTTCCATCCATGTAATCACTCGCAGTGTGCGCCCTCGTGCTATTACCTCACGCTTGCTCAGTGAAACAGCGGTCAAGTCGGCACTTGTGTGAAACTGTGATGGATTTGTTTTGAGCCTAATGTGCGTGTCTTTAGGACAAGTGGCCGAAGAAGACGGGGATCAGGGGCACGCAGACCACAGTCCAGCTCTAGCCAAGCCAGTTTGTGTGAACGGGACAGAGGGGGGGTCTCTGAACAGCAAGGCCAAAGCCGAACGCCGATCCTCCTCTTCATCCAACCCCTCGCGTAAAGGAGTGTCCACAGCCAGCAAGATCCGCAAGCTCTCCACCTGCAAACAGCAATGACCCCTCCCCTTCCTCCCTCGGCAACAACCCACCTGGTGAGTGTGTTAACAAAAGCTCTGTTCAGAAGTGCTTAGAGGACACCTTCTATACAGTAAGAGGAGAAAGATAAAGAGATGAAAAGATAGGTGGGATGAGATGAGAACCGCGTCGGAACAAATGTAGAGATGAGTATCGGTGAAGGAGGAAGAGTGGAAAAGGGAATCAGGGAGGAGAGAGAGAGAGTCTGTGTTGATATTCAGAAAGCAGCGCTCTGACTCACCACCACTCCCCAGGCAAAACACATGGGCTGTTTCCTATACAGTCACAATAACTAGATCTGGACTGGTCCGGTCTTGGAACATCACTTTTCTATTCTCCGTTAGTATTCATCTGGACTATAAAAGCCTTCCAGGGGTTCGTCATTCAGGCGAAGAAGTGGGGCAGATTTATGCTGCAAGCGTACGCACCAATTTAACAGGTTATACTCCTCTCTTTCCAGTTACCACCCACAGTTTGCTCTTTCAATCTCTCTCACGTACAAACCAGTCACAGTGTGAGGCTGTTTGTCATGAGTGCAGTGCAGAGGAGATGCTGTGTATTAATTTGTTCAGGCGATGACTCACCCTGGATGAGATGAAGTGGGCTGTGGGATGTTTCTGTCTCTCTTCCTCCCCCTGTGGACGAGTCTTTCCGTGTTAACAGCACCAGTCGGTGCTTTATTGTTGTAATTCTGATACTTTTAACTAAAAAGGGAACTTGCTCTTTGTCGTGATATGTGATGAGATAAACTGTCCTCTGTCCCTCTCAGGTTGATCTGTCCCCGTCCTTCTGTGTCCGGAGTCCTCACAGTTGTGAGAGAAACCTGCTGACGTTAATGCCCCCCATACCTCCTTGGACCACTGGCCTGCAGAGTCTTTTGAAGATGCGGTATGAGTGACGGGGAGGAGGAGGACAGCATGAAATGTTCTTTTTGCTCTGAGACTGAGGCACTGGCTGTGAAGATTTTTTTTTTCCTCCCATATTTTGGCTCCAGTTCTGTCATCTAGTCATTTCCCCTCTCCATCCTGTCATCCTCTCAGGAGGGCCACCGGATGTTAACGTTACAAACACCATCACCCCTGTACCCCACCCATCCACCCCCTCTACCCCACCTTCTGTTTCTTTGACTACCTTTTGTTTTTACAGAACCCTAATGGCAGTTTTTAAGACACATTGTGATGTGTAAAAAAAAAAAAAATTAAAGAGGAAAAAAAAGATAACAAAAGTTATGAATAATTCTATATTTAAATCTATAATGCGAATAATTATGATAGTACTCTACTACCACCAACATAAAAAACTGCATGCTGTACAGAGCTGGAAGAAAGGGAAAGTGCTTGGTTTATGGACAGACTGAAGCTTTGAGATCCACCGCTGACCTGTTGGGGATTTTTGATTTCCATTTAGGTTTTTTCTTTTCTTTTCTTTTTTCCAATGAATATTTTTTAATTATTATTTATATAAAATATGTCCCAAACAGGCTATTTTGTTGGATGATCCTTTCTATCATGCACCTCAGTGGTTTATGTCCTGTTTTTTATAATTTTTTCCTTTGATGGGAATACATCCGTTTGTAGTTAGATCCTAGAATATCAAGAGCCGATGCCGCTCAGCTGCAAACGGTGTGCCGTTGCAATCGCCTGTTTTCCAGCGATGCTCTTTGTTGCGCCGCTCACATCAGTGGAAGCCCCCCCCCTCTCTTACGCAGCCAGGCCCATCATCAGCCCCTCGCTGGGAATAGATCAGAGAGCAGGTGAGTCACAACTCTGAGGGAGGGAGAGAGCAGCACTTCCCACGTCAGCAAGGTCGACAGAGAGATCCTCTGTTCAACAAGACACACGAGGAAGGATGAAGAGATGTGTCGCGTTAACAGGCTGAAGGATATTTCAGCGGTATGATTAGCATGTCAGGGCCACCTTTTCCTTTCTCTTCTCATGGTAATGATTCTGCCGTCATGACAGTTTCACACACACACTACATTAGCCTACATGAATCATATTACAACAGCATAACATCACAGGGTTGGGGAGTCCATTTTTTCTGTTTTTTTTTTATTCAGAAAAATGTTCAGTCCAAAATGAATATGTGCCTCAGTTGGTCCCACAATGTCTAGCCTTTGTCAAGGCTGCGAGACATTTGAATTTTCTGCACTACTCGTTTTACAATAAAACAGATGGTTCACCATGAATGAGGACAAAGATATGAGTTTCATAACATGCACACATACATGTACCGCAGCTCAAACCCAAGTCTGTGTGAAAGGAAATAAGGGACGAGCTGTACCTACCATCGCAGTTTCCCAGGTGGCATCGCACATGATAACACGCAGCAACGCTCGTATGTTGAAGAGAGGCAATTTGACACGAATGCAGAATAATTACATTTTACATCCATACTGGCAGAGAGCGAGGAAAGAAAGCTGTGATTTTAACATGTAACGACAGGATATTTGCAGAGTATTACTTGACAGGTAGGGCTGCCTATATTGTATATTTTTCTCAATGTCAACAAATAAACAAAAAACCTACAAGGTGTTAGTTTGTCTCTCTATACTTTCTGACTTCCCCAGTTGGTCTGTGGGTTTCAGCCCCAAGCCTGCCACTCAAGAAATAAGTTAAAAAGACAAATAAACAATGCATGCAAGGTGTTTTCGCTTGCAAGATGTATAAAAATCTGCCAATGGAACAAGGGAAAATTCTCTTGATAAGATTTCTTGAGATAAGATGTAATATTTAGGCCTTTCAAGATAAAAAAAAAGATCCAGAAATTAGCTGGGAAAACTCATTTTGAGCTATATTTGACTAGTATTAGGAAGTGCTCTGTGTCATAATAAGCCTGCAATGCTCAAAAGTAGTATTTTGTCACTTCAAAATGCATTGTCTAAAAAACATTTCTCACTGAAATGTTAGTTGTTAGGTGATTGTGTCTTATATTAAGTGTTATTTGACTAGTAATTAGACAAATATACTTGGTAAGATTTTGCATTTTTACAGTACTGAAAACAATTCTTAAGACGGGTGACAAATTTATGCTTTTATTTTTTAAAAATGCTAAATAATTTCCTAAAACAGCTGGGCACTCTGGTTTTTAGCAACTCTTATGGGAGTAAATATTGCATTTTTGGGGCATTATTTTCAGCTGTGGATTGGCACACATTTCATGCTCTAGCAGCACAAATTTAGGATACATGTGGGATTCACAACAGCACACACAGCAACGTGGCTCACCTTTTATCGAGCTTTGTTTACACAGGTAATTCTTGACAATAGGATGAATTAATTGTTAATTTTGGTCTTTTTCGTGGTATTTGTTGACAATAAGAAAAATATAAAATATCACCAGACTTCTTTTTTATTTAGTAATACTGAGTGAGTATATCCTGTGCCACTGCTATTCAGTTTCAACCTCCACTTTCACAGCTTCAACTCTCTGTCACTGGACCATCTGTCTAAAAGCCTGAGAGGCTCCTGTGTCAGTCACTTTAAGTATCATCTGTCAGTCTCCCCCTCAGCAAGCAGTGTGCCACACTTCGCTCGCGGAAGCTCCTGGATACCACCTCCTTGATTACGATGAATAACGGGGACAAATGACTAACAAAAATCCTATAAAAATAGATGAAATATGAGTATAAAAAATTCTTGATGCAAGCACCAACAGCTGTGTTGGCTGTATAGATTGGGTATCCCATCTGTTTTTACTTATGATATAGTGTATGTATTCTCCAGGTCTGCTGATATTAATGAGAGAGGGCTGCGAGCACTGAAGAATTATGTTTTTCTTTTACACCGTCGGTGTTCTTTACAAGCTTTCACGGAGACATTTACCCTCGTGGTGATCGAGACAAGAAGGACACTTGAGGATGTGGTTTTAAAATGAGAGAAATGGGCGACAGAAACTCCATCATTATCTTTCTTCCCATCAAAGTGCTTTTTGTTTTTAAAGTTCAAACTGTACAGTATTAACATAAACATTGTTTTGGACATACAGTAGTAGCATGCTGAAAATTCACAGTTAAGTCTGAAAATATTTAATTTTTCTAAAGATGGGTCTATATTTTCAAAGCTATGTAATGAGTGCATTTGATTTTAGGAATGGTTACCAATAAATAATAATAAAAAAAAAAGAAGGGGCATCACGTGTCACATGGCGTCACAGTGGAAATTAGAATGGAAACGCCGGAAGAGACTTCTTCTATATCTGTGTTTTGATGCATCAGTTACGGTAAGGGACGCATGATGAAGTGCCTTTTGTTCAAGTCTGCCATCTATAGATAATGGATCTGAAATAAAGTTGATGAAGAAGATGGTATTTTGAACAGGCTATATGGGACTGAAGCCAGGTGCGGCTGTGCGAGACACGGTGAGCACGCGCTCTGTTCCTCCCAGGCCGAGCTTCTCTGCACTGCGCAGGCCGCCGTAGAGCCTGTCTTCCACCGACATGACCATCTTGTCTGTCAGGCTGCTCTCGGATAGAATAGCTTGACTGCTGTTGTTGTTTCTGTTGTTGACTCTCGGATCCATGTGGCTCGTCTGCGTCGTCACCGTGGTCGGGCTAGTTGTGCTTTCTGTAGAGACCTGGCAGCCGTCACCCTCACAACTCTTAGTCGCGTCGGTACCCTCAGAGGTTGTACTTCCTGTGGCGTCTTCCGCGGTTCCTCCGCTTGACGGATCTTTGTTCTCTGCGCCGTCTTTGGCTGCATCCTCGCAAGCCGCAACCTCGCTGGCTTCTTCGTCGGCGGCGCTCGCAATGCGCGAGAGCGTGCTGTGATACCTGGTGTCCAGAGGGTAACCGGCGCTGTCGCCTCTCCGCAGCGGAGTGAACCTCTGCCTCTCCAGAGATGGCGAGTACCGACCCCCGGCGCCTGAACCCGGGTCGCTGTATTGCTTGTGTCTCTGCCACTGCTTCCGGAGGTGAACTCTGGATCGGTGCCTGGAGCGCAGCGGAGAATCCGGCTGGTCGAACCGCGGATCGTGACGGAGGAACTCGTTGAAAAGGGCGTCCGTCTTCTCGTCGATGCTGTAGTCGCGGCGGCGGAGACGGGGTTTGTGGGGACTAGATTGCTGTGGGATTGGCTTCGTCAGCGGAGACATCAGCTGGGATTCTGCAGCTTTCTGAGGATGATGGGATTTCAGAAGCTGATATGGTTCTTGAAGGGTGAGAGACTGGCTGCCGGTTTGAGATCTCTCCTTTGATTTCTCCTCCGTCTCTGTGGTGTCGGTCATCTCGTCCTCCAGCTCCTCCTGGAACAGCTTGGCCTCGATGCTCTCGCACACCGAACCTTTTCTCCCAGAGTTGGTGAAGAACAATCTTCTCTCAGACGCCGACTTCCCTCTTGGAGCTCCAGGAGGCCCAAAAAGCCGCATTTCCTCAGGGTGCCTGGACGGCGCTTCAATGGAGGCGTAGCCGCTGTCCATCTGGAGGAGTTTACGGTTCCCTACCTCTCCTTCTCCCCCGGCTCCACTTCCCGCCTCACTGTCCCCGCCTGACGCCCCTCTGATTCCTCCCTCCAACATCTCTCCCTCCCCTTCTCCCTCTGGCTCGTCGTCCAGGTCTTGGGACAAGCAGCTGTCCAGGCCTGAGCGAGCTCCTGTACCACCGAGGGATGAGACGCTGTCGGCATCGCTGCGGTTCGACTCCCGATCTGTGCTGCTCTGGTCGGATGAGGCGTATTGCTCCAGAGAGGCTCGCAAGCTCCAAATGTCTCTGTAAAGGGAGGGGGGCGCCTCCAAGCTCTCCCGGCGAATCATGAAGGAGGGGGATGAGCCTGAGTCGGCCCTTCGTCTGGCTTCGGCTCCCAACACCACCTCGTCTCCGTCATCTGCCTCACTGTTTTTCCTCACGTCTGATGTCTTTGTATCTTTAGTTGTCCTCCACATGTCTTCAAAGCTTTCCTGCACAGAAGCTCCTTGTTGTGCCTCGAACAACTCGTCATCTTCTATCAAATCCGGCTCGACTCCCGCTGCTTCTGTTCTTATAACTGCGCCGAACTGTGTTTCTATTTCTTCTCCCGTCCCGTTGGCCGTGGCCTCCTCTTGCCTCTGGTTGCGACAATCATTTGTTGGCGAACAGAGATCCTCTCTTCTGGCGCCATTGCAACCACCTACCTCCACCATGGCCTCTAGCTTTAACCTGCACAGATGGAGAACAGTCAGTTAATCAATATATGTGGGAATTTCATGGTGCAAGACATGGGATTTTGGTGAAGGGATGTACCTGCTGAGGAAGACTGAGGATGTGGGTGCTGTGTCGGGGTGAGACAGAGACTCTGCAGAGAGGGACTGGAGGCCGCTGGTCTGGATAGGGGACTGTGGGAAAGAGTCAATGACCTCATCTCGGAGAGACGAAGAGTCGTCTTCGGTGTGATCGGTGGTTTCACTCGCTGCTCTCTGTCTCTGGAAGGGCCTTCTCTTGGGGGATCCTGATGATCACATGAAAAGATAAAATGTCTACTTGATGTTTTTCTTCCGATTTTTTTTTTATTGTAGCTATTTTTTGCATAGTTAGACAAAATCGAATCTCACTCATCAGACCATTTATAACATTTATCCAAACCTTTGGCATCCAGGCTGGCAGCCCGGTGACTGCTGTCAAACTTCCACCTCCTGAAGTAAGGCCCTGCCCCCTCCAGGCTGGCATGGCGCCGCAGTTTAGAGAAGAAATGTAGAACTGAAGTCTGGCCCGGAGCTTGAGTCAACTCTCCTCTCATCCCCCTTTCGCTCTCAGCTTCTCCCCTGTCCCCGATAGCCTCCATCTGACAGAAGAGATGAAGGGAGAGGAGGATGGAGGGAGGGAGGTGATGAGACATTAAGGAGGGGTTGAGGCAGACGAGCCGAGGCGAAGCCCTCGGGGGACGGCAGTTTGTCATATTGTCACTCAGCTGCAGCGATGACTGATGTCACGGTGCATCAGTGGGTCTGAGCCTGTGGCAGCTGCTTTTCACAGCTCTGTTAATATGTGATACAAGTGGATCAATCCTCACCGAGGAATCTATCTGTGCATATGTGCTTCTGGCCAAAGAAAGCAGGCTCACAATTTCACTGTAAAGAAAACATTTAGCGGTTTACGGATTTCGAGGAAATTCTTTTTATCTAAACATAAATGTTTCAAGCAGGAGCTAAAAATATGCTAAAAATGTGAGCTGGCATTCCTGAGAGTCTGACCCTGAAATGTTGACGTTTCGCTGACGACGAGACGCCAGGATGAAAATATTGGTTTTGCCTGAGAACCAAAAACTCAATAAAAACACTGAGCATGTTGTCCCATGATGATGAAGTGATAAAAACAAGAGTCTACAGCTGGTGACTCTGTGAGGCTGTACTTAGGCACAGCCTCACTTTGAGCTGGTCTGGACCAAAGTGGTTGCCCGACCAACCAACAGACACATCATTGCCCTCCAAAGAGTCATGTTTCTATAGTGGATAAAAATGTATTGACCTGTATTATGAAATGACCATTTCATAACTGTCAATACAAAGTGGTGGAAGGTGAAAACTCACTGTCTGGGACCTTGTGTGCTGTGCATTTATGGCTGATGATGCCTGTCTGAGGCCCTGGTCCAGGATGGTGGAGTGATGGGGGTCTCCAGGCAGACCTCCGCTGAGGCTCTGTGCCAGCCAGTCAGGGACTCTTCTCTCAGTGGGCTGGAGAGAGAAATCAACAAAGATGAAAAAAACAACAGTTGTAAGCTGATTTACCTAACAGATTGTTGTCATAGCAACAAAGCTCTCACATCAGGCGTAGCCAGGGGGATCGGTGGCTAACTTTCCTACCTCAAATGAAGTCAGTCTTAATATTTATGCAACAGACAGGCTTAATTAGACTAGTCTAACACCATTTGAAGGCCAAGACTAGTCTTTAACTAAGATTATGCAACTGGTCCCAGATTTGGTGACATGAGTGAGATTAATCCCAGCCAGTGTAAAGTTACCTGGTAGATGGTGAGGGGCAGTTTGGGCGCCGCAGCTTCATTGATGTTGACGGTGCTGCTCTCCGTTGAGTCACACTCCATGATGGTGAGGATCTTCAGGTCACACGGGGCGGGAGGCAGGTGAAGGTGGGTCAGCCGGGCCTTTTTCAGGTGGTGGAAGTCTCCCTCCGTCAGAGTGTACCTGGGAAAGAGGATAAATCATCAAATCTAATTCCACCCAGTGCTCACCCCAATAATAATAATGTAAAAATCAACTGTCGAACTGTACCTGCGTCCTTTGTCTTGAGTCGCCTTCTCCTGTTCGTAAAGCGCCGATTCATTAAAGGAGACTCTGCGGCCAGTAGACCCGGTGGAGACGAATCGTTCTGACTCTCCATCGTGACAGCTCGTAGCGGAGAAAGCGTCTGAGTCATCCAGATGAATGGTGATCTCTGAGTGACAAAGAGAACAAGGACGGGAGAAATAACGTGAGTGACGACAGTGGACCAGAAGACGTGTGTATGTATGAACTTGAGAAAATAACTTTGACCTTGGGTGGGCTGAGAATCCTCAGCATAAGTGGTGTTTGTCTTCTCGGGGTCATCGCTCGCTCTGAAAGGGGGAAAAGATTTTTACTCTTTGTCCCCTTTTCACTGAAAACACAAATGTCTCATCACATCACAGCTTTAATCCACTGCTGTCACAATCACGTTGGCTCCTGTAATCCCGGTGTGTTTGCAAACGAACTAAGCCTGTCGGTCCAACACAGTGTGTCACTGAGCGAGGCGGCACCCACCTGGAGTAGCGTCGTCCACCCATGCAGCAGCGGTGACAGAAGAGGAGCAGCAGGGAGAGCAGGACCAGCGTCCCCCCGGCAAAAGCACTCAGCAGCACCAACAGCAACACATAGTTGTCCACGTGGCCCGCCGACACAGGCACATCCTGATCACGAGCAGCAGAGAACAGATGTTAGCTATATTCAGGCAATACAATGCAATTTTGGGGTACTTGAACTTTACTTCATGCTGATTTAATTCACTACATTTCAGAATGAAATATTGTACTTTTCACTTCAATACATTTAACATACAAAATACAGTATATAATCAATTCTTGAACTTAAAATTATAATAAAAATATAGTGGTTGAATGGTTGAATGAACCAAAACAGTAAGATCAGGTAATAACTCTCCCTGAGAAGAAGCAATATTATGAATGCAGGACTTTTACTTGTATTTTCTCTGTTAATTTTTTTCTTTGATTACTTCTTCCACCAGTGGAGTTCAGTTTATCTGTCAAATACTGGACAATGGAGCTTCTTTGTCCAGCTCATTTGCAGTGTATAAAGATTAAAAAAAATCACACACCAACCAGTTTTCCAATCCCACTAGAAGATTAATCAATTAGTTGTCAACTATTAAATGAAATGCCAACTATTTTGATTATCAATTAATCAGTTTGAGTATTTTTATTTTATTTTTTAAAAGTAAAAATTCTCTGATTCCAGCTTCTTAAATGTGAATATTATCTGGTTTCTTCACTGAATATCTTTGAGTTGTGGAGAGAAAAAGACATTTGAGGATGTCACTTTGATCTTTTGGAAACACTGATTGCCATTTTTCACCATTTCCTGACATTTTATAGACCAAACAACAAATTAATTAATCAAGAAAATGATCAACAGATTAATCAACAATGAAAATAATCATTAGTTGAAGCCCTAAATCCAACCCTACCTCCCTTGGATCAAAGGACACCACAAAAAAAGATATATCCTGAAATATAAATAAAGAATTTGCCTTAAAAGTTAAAAATATAACTTTTTCTTGCTGACAGGAATAAAAATCTAATATTGACAGAAAATATCATGCGTCACTAAAAATATCCAACTTCAAACCCCTGATACTCTCTGTACTGTCACTGTCGAGGTTGCACATCATCAATTTAATTCCCAATACTGTGTTCACACAGCATGGCTGGAGCTCGTAACTCATTCCTTTAACAGCACAATAAGGCAGAAGCGTACATATCTCTGTTGTCACGTTTAGTTGCTGTGAGCTTGCTGGCTGTGTTCGTCCTGCTGGGACAGTAATTGATTCTTCTCCCTTTGAGCTTTGCAGCAATGAAGAAACTCTTTGTCGCATTACGCTGCCAGCTAGGCGCCGTGATATTTAATAAGGAGTGGAATTAACACTGAAAGATTTCCATGAGTCCCTGCCTCCTCACAGTGATTCTTATCCACACACACACTCATATACATCCTGCCTGCATACACACACACATACAGAGTCAACTGCTTTCTACTCTCTCTGATTAATACTCTCAGTGTTGGCTGAGTGAGCTTGGGGATGCTAATCGAAACGTCAGCGAGACCCTTAATTCAATCTCCCAGCTCTTCTCAATGAGGGGGAAATGAGGCCTCCGCAGGCTAAAAATGGAAATCGGAGGAGGATGCAGACACACATGAGCAATCCCCACACCAGACTTTCCTGGCTCTTCTTCCGATATCAGTTTCAAAAAGAGAATGAAAATAATTGGCCTCTTTTCGCCGTCACAAAGGGAATATTCATCTATTGCAACATTTAGCGTTACATAATATATGAAAATGTTAAAGGTTGTCATCGTGCGCAGATTTAAAGGAGACCGTGGAGTGGAGAAGCTCCTCACTGAGCAGAAACCGACCTTTAGATGATGATGGCCTTGACGGGAGCAGCAGCAAGGTCATTAAAGGTCATTTGAAAGTTGGTTTGTCCTCCTGATACAACCGTAGAAGGGAACATTGGTACATTTTTCTTAATAAGGCCAAAATTACACGAACTGCCTCCTTATCTATGTTCTCTACTGACTCCTAAAACTATCAGTAGCTGCAACCCTCGGTCATGCGGACAAATTATGCGCTCAAAAGTGAAAGTGCTTTTAAAGTTTTTGCACCCTCATCATGGTGTGAGCTACAGAGTCTCTTTAAACTAAATGATGTTATAAGCATGCACAATTTTAAAACAGGACTATTTGAACACTGAATGTAGGCTACATGTTACTGAACACTGCTAATCCATTGGTTGATGCAATTTGCTGTTTTTTTTAAGTCTGTTACTTGTCTCTTTTATGGGAATTTTGTATGCTGAAATTTTGGCCAGGACGCCCTTGGAAAAGAGATTTTAAATCTCAATGGGAATAATATCCTGGAAAAGGTTAAATAAAAAAATAATTAATGAATAAAAAAAACAAAGTCTGCTGCTGACTGCATGTACAGACACTATAGGGCTGCAACTAATTATTATTTTCATTAATCTGCCCGTTACTTCGATAGGATAGGATGAACTTTTATTAATTCCTCAATCAAACACTTTGTCTATAAAATGTCAGAAAACGGTGAAAATTATATTTGTAGGTTTTTTCAATTTCTAGTTTGCTTTCTCCAACTTCCTTGTTTTGTCTGACAATCAGTGCAAAACCAGAAAATATTCAGTTTACAGCAGCAAATCCTCACAAATGGAGAAGCAGCAAACAGATAATGTTTGACATTTTAATTGAAAAATGACTGAAACGATTCATTTTCTGTTGACTAACTAATGCAGTTGGATTAGGAAACAGAGGGCGCGTGTGTGTGCGCGCGTGTGTGTGTGTGATAAAGAGTTGGTTTTGGGTTGACTCTGCTTTACTGTAAATAGTAAAGGCACTTCTGTGAGACAAAGCATCAATCAGTCTGTGTCAACCTCAACCACAAGCTCAATCCAACAGCAAGCCAGTCACGAGATCGCAGCTGAATAGAAGAAACTGACATTTTCTACTTATAAAACCAGAAAAGGTTGATGATGATTATGTGCGTTGGTGCGAATGAGAACACCTTTTTTTCTTGAAACCTCAAACCTGCTTCAGGCCTGAACGTGTTAAACTAAGTCTCATGTAACACACACACATTCATTAGATGCTGTAGTGTACAGTATAATGTGTTTGAAGCTGAATGTATGTGTGTCTGTGTAAGAATAACGTCTCCATCACAACATGCCTTGATACACCCCCAGTTACACACACACACTCAGTCACAGCGTCTGTAGCTTAATGAAATCTGCTGTTTTTACCAGCTCAGCCAAACAGGAAGAACAACACAATCAATCAGCTTGAGCAGCGAAGCCTCTCGCCAGTCTTTAGACCATGTTTCTAACACACACTGTCGAGGCAAACAACAGTCAATTCTCCCTCTGCACAGACAGCTTTAACTGTCCGATAATCACCGCCGCTGGCTCAGATATCCCCCCCTGGCCTCCGGGGGCTACATGGCACACACAGCCAGCTGCACACTCAGTCCGGTTTTTGAGTCAAATCCTCTTTGGATACAGATCAAGCTGTCCTCCACTACAGCTCCACCTGGGATATAATACCTGTTACTGGGACATTGTGGTGTGTTTACTGTGTCTACCTATTAGTCTTGGCTGAGGTCCAGTTTGATCCGTATAAAGTATAGTGGATGAGTTGTCACGTAAACACCAGCTGATGTGAAGGTGTAGAGAGTGTTGAGTGTTGATGGTGTCGGAGACGTAGCGGTATACTCACAGTGGAGTTCTCAGTCAGACTTGTCAGAACAGGCAAATCATTGCTCATGGTCCAGGTCAGCGTGTGTTAACCCTGCAGAGGATGGAGAAAGGGAAGTCAGACAGAGCTGCCGCTTCTTTCTAGACAATAATACAATTATTTCCTGCAGCAAAGTAAAAGTGCAGGTACTATACTATACAGTATCTTATTCCTCTGACCACCATTGTCGTTTAAAAACTATTAAAAACACATCAATGAGCCACACTGTTGCACCAGGTGACATATTCCTTCATTACAATGAATGTGGGGACTGTAGTTTATTTTGACTCAGTAACACACACACGTCCTGCTGCCATAAATAAGCACCAGATGTGTATTAATCCACAGCTGTAAACAGTCCCCAACAAAAACACGATTTCCTCCCGTTTGAGTAACATTTTCTAAAGACTACAGTGGCCAGCTGTTTCAGGAAATGATTTAGCCTGTTTTAGAAATGTAAGTGTGCATTGATTTAAACCTGCAGTAGGCAGAAAGTTTATGGTATCATTGGGCAAAAATTCCATCATAACCTTTCAGCATATTGTAATTGAAGTGTTCTGAGAGAAAACTAGACTTCTGCACCTCCTCATGGCTCTGTTTTGAAGGCTTTAATATAATCTAGCCCGGTGACGGGAGACTTTGACCAATCACAGGTCATTTCAGAGAGAGAGAGCGTTCCTATTGGCTGTTCATTCAACGGAGGCAGCTGTCAATCACTCGCGAACTCTGATCAAACGGTCAAACTAGGCAGCGCTGATCAAATATGAATCAATATTCTGTTACTGTAATGCCTATTTCTCTCCTCAAATGTTTTCATAAACATCTTGTAGTGTACTGTTTAGCTGTAAAAAGAGAACGTTTGCTCCGGCTGGTGGGCGGTGCTTGGTATTTTCTCAACTTTTCTCCACATGGCGGCCGGGTCACAAACTTTCTCATTTTACAGTTAACAGTTACAGGCAATAGATGTGCTCTGAATTTCGAATTAACCTATTTTAGTCACTAGCTTTACAATTTTACTGTTTTTTTTTGTCAGAAAAGTTACACCAGTGTATCTTCCTGGTAATGTAAATGATTATTTGAAACAACATTTATCAAGAAGTGAGATCAAATTTACAGAAAATATAACTTTAAAAATGTTTTAGCATCCAGTCAAACATTTCGTGGGTCTCTTGGGTTGCACTGAGCAATTTTAGACTCATGGATTCAGTATTTCTAATTTCCTGACTACAGCCCTGACTGGGGCAATGCTTCCTATTTATATATATATATTTGCACTTCCATGACATTGGAGGATTTGCAACGGACAGATGGTCAAAACCGGTACAGCAGAGGCTAAGATATCGTCACTTTTTGTCTAATATGACAATGTCTTTCATTAAACCCTCCATGCTTTCTGTTACAATTTGCATCCATCTCAAGCAAAGTTAACCCTGATGACATCACCAAAGCAACAGAAAGCATTACTACACAACAGGCTGAACCGTAGCTGGGCCTCTTGTTTAAAATTGGTGTAATGCCCCTTTAACACACTGAAATGACATAAACCTAACACTTGTCTGGATTGAGTGCTGTACATTAAACCCTACTGATGTGTCTAAAGATTTACTGACATCTCCTGACGATGGACCATTATACACACACACAATATCAAATAATACTCAAGAATCTCTCATCTCCGTCTTTAGACTGCAGTCTGTGAAATGAGACGTGTGGTAAGAGAAGGAAAAAAAGCTGACAGATCATAATCATTTACACCGAGTGCAGCTTGTGTAACATCAGTCCATGGTTGCATTCCTTACACATAGTGGTAACACTGCTGCACATTCCCTCTCCATGTGAGAGTCATATTTTATGTAATATCTCATACAGCTCAAGGTAACAATGACGAGGACGAAGCTCTGAATAGCAAGAGCACACCGACAATAGAGAGCCACAGACAAATCATGCTGAATATTGGTAACACGTTACTTTAATATAATAAATTATTTAACACAGTATGATGTAGTTGTAAGCAAATACAAGGTTTTTTTTAATGTTTATTAATGTACGGTATTTGTTAAAAAATTTAAATATGTTGTATCAACATTTTATATTACAGCTGATTTAAACTATTATATATTTACTGATTATACGTGATAAATAGGGGACTGGGGACTTAAAGTAACACTGGAAGTGTATTAATGAAGGATTACAAGATTCTGCCTGATATTTTATTTTTATTTTGACATGATTCATTCTCCCTCGAGACAGATGTGTTGAAAACATCTGTCCTCTCTTGGGACTGAAAAACAGTTAAAATGATTTAAAGCTACCTTGCAGAAGAATTAAATGGTCTTACGCATTATATTGTCCAAGGTCTCAAAATGTCCTTGCTGGTGGACTTACATTTTCCTTTTCTTTCTTATTACAGCCAAGATAATACACTAAACCACACTTAGAGAATTGGCTTTAATTTTATTTTTTCAAAGCAGAAGCCCATTTAAATAATTTTCATATAGTAAATGACCTGTTACAGCAAAGAACCTGCAATTAATGCTGCCAGTCCAAACTCATTAATAGCGTCATGCATCTCTGACATGAAATAGTATAATATATAATGTTGATCCATGGTGTGTCAGTCATGACAAACTCATGCTGTGAAGCCAAACAGTGTTCAAACCAACACAAAACTTGATTTTAATTCTAATTGAGGTGCCAAAGTTTCCCAAAAAATACCAAATATATCCTGCTGAATGGCTTTATCCTATACTATACATTTTTCCTATGCTGAACATTTGTGTTCTAGTAATTAAATGGTGCAGCCATGAAAAAAAAAAAAAATGTACCGTGATGTAAACATCATCAATACACTATTTCACTGTCAGACAGTGTGGAATAAGATGATTTAAAACTGCCCGAGGGGAAATAAAAGGAGGAAAGTGTGGGTTAATGGGTTTTTAATATTTGAATCATCATTATGCTACTTTTGAGAATAATAAATGTATCATAATTGCATTTTTTGTTTGTCACATTATTATTATGATTATACTTATTAAGAAATACTCAAAAATGTAATTAATAAAATATATATTTATTATTTAATCATTTCATTTAATTATGTATTCATCAATTAAGAGTAACTTTTTTCCTATTAGTCTAATTCGTCATTCTTAAAGTTGTAGATATAGGGATGCACCGATCTGACTTTTTCAGTCACAATACCGATACCAATACCTGGGCTTTGGGTATCGGCTCATACCGAGTACCAATTGACTTAAACATTACTTTTTCTAGCTTTGTAAAAATAAACGTAACAAATAAATACATAGGTATACATTTCCTGATTGTTATTTATTATTGAAATTATAAATCGTACAGCAGCAACTTGGTAAAAATCTTTAAATTATCAAGAATTACAAATGAAGTGTTCAACCTTTTCAATGCAGCAACAACAGGAATTCAAATTCCAGTATGTAATGTATATAGTATATAAACATAGAATTGAATTGAATAGATCGGCCTCATTGTCACCGATACCCTATCCAGCTATTTGAGTCAGTATCGGCCCGATATCCGATCCGGTATCGGTATCAGTGCATCCCTAGAAAAGTAGTAGTAGTAGTAGTGGTAGTAGTAATAGTAGTATAAATGGCCTCATCTGGCTCTATACACTTTCTCCTCTGCTGAACATTTGTGCCCTAATAATAGCAGGCTATAACTAATATTAATTAGGCTAATAATGTTTGACTTCTTTGCATCATAATCATCTGATTTTAATAAGTATAAGTAACCAGAATAGAATTGAAAACACTGACCCCGACTGGTGGAGAAAAAATACATCCAAAGTGTGTGTGCGTGTGTGTGTGCGTGTGTGTGCGTGTGTGTGTGTGCGTGTGTGTGTGCGTGTGTGTGTGTGTGTGTGTGTGTGTGTGTGTGTGTGTGCGTGTGTGCGCGTGTGTGTGTGTGTGTGTGTGTGTGTGTGTGTGTGTGTGTGTGTGGCTCCTCACATCATCATCATCTCTGGCTTTAACAGCAGGCAGACAGACAGGCAGACAGACAGACAGACATACTTTCATTCCATTAGTGGATTGTAGTGATGCTTGTGGTGTTTACACCCTTATAAGCACCATCAGGTTACATGGAGGGAGGCGGAGGAGGAGGAAGAGGAGGAGGAGGGGTCATATCACCCTGACGTGTGTGTGACTGGATGCTGATGTTGTCCAGATGTGCTGCTGTATCTTACGGTCTATAGAGGCGTTGAGGTGTTGGAGCAGCTTCTTCCTCTACAGCGACCCGCTGCAGCCGGCGTTGCTCAGCAGCAGCAGCCTCATCAGCATCAGCAGCAGCATCTTCCTCTCTCCTCCGAAAACCCGCCGATCAGAGCTGTCCAGCATCATCTCTGCGTCGTCTGCTCTCAGCCTGCATGCGGGGAATAAAATCACCATCACAGGATGTCAACCCACATGTGCCTGGGTCAAACATCTCTCACTAAAACCACCTCGATTATCTTTGAGACATCTTATATAATAAAATATAGTATAGCACATTGTAGCCTGCATAGGTCCGTGAAGTGGTGCTGATGAGAGCGGGATGAGATGTGACTCACCCGGCTGTAGACTCGGTGAGAAGCGGCGGTCCGGTCCACCGGCAGCCTGCTGCTCCGTCTGCATACTTTAATTTGGGCTTCAAATGAAGACTGTAGTTATGAATGAAACCACACGCGATTAGACACACCCACCGCCCGCTCCCTGCGCACCACGTGACCAGCACTGACGACGATGATGGTGGTGGTGATGATGATGATGATGTGAGACGGAGGAGAAAACCTCATTCAGTTGCTCATGAATGGCAGCAGCTGACAGAGCGATTGATTGGTTGGCTATATGGGATTTTTTTTTTTTTTTTTTTTTTTTAGTATTTATCTAAGACATTCTAATAATGAATATCTTAATATTTTTCAATTTGCTGTGTTTGACTCTGTTTCTCTTTGTTGCGCGACATAATGCAGGGAGACAGCTGGATGTTGTGGATTCTGTAATCTCACGTTTCTCCACCTGGTGGCAGCGTTGCACTGTTGTTTTCAGGTTAAATATACTTCAGAGGGAAGTTCTTCATGCAGCTTTTTTTTCAAAGTCAGATCCAGTCCAGACTCACAACTAAATAAAGAAAATTAATTCAAATTCAATAGAACTCATCCAAATTAGAGACAAGATTGTTCTCTCAAACGAAAGGTTTGATCCTTAAATATGGTTATCTCAATTCAAGTTTCCAGCATCACAGTTCCGCAGTGCAAAACAAGTTAGTAAAAAGGCAGTAAAAAAGTTAGTAGTGCAAAGTACAAAAAAATATACCAGATATAAAAATACAAGGAGATGAAGAAAACTGTTAAAACTGAATATAGTGCAGGGTAACAACTGAGATACACGACTATTAAAAAAGTGAATATAGTGCAGAAGAAACTGTTAAAAATGAATATAGTGCAGGGTAACTCCAGTAGCTTAGTCTATGAAAGTGCACTGTGTGCATTATTATCTGTCATGCAGACCGTCCTCCTTTGTCCCCCTCTCCCCAGAGAGGTGTTGTACAAAGCAGCAGTGGGTAGAATTGATACTATAAATAACTATGATTAAAAAAAGCTATTTTTATAAAACGGTCACTATATCCTGACAATAGTGCATGAGACAGGTAATCTGAAAAACAAACATGTGTCCTCCGGTACTCTTAATGGCATCTGCAAGATTTCACAAACCGGAGGAAAACAACCAATCAGAGCCGAGCTGGAGCCTGCCGTCTCTGAGCAGCTGTCAATCACTCGCAAACTCCGTTCAAACGGTCAAACTAGGCAGCACTGATCAAATATGAATCAATATTTTGTTACTGTAATGCCTATTTCTTGCCTCAAATGTTTTCAGAAACATCTTCTAGTGTACTGTTTAGCTGTAAATGAGAACGTTTCTGACCATGTTGAGATCAGTTGAGGAAATACCAAGCACCGCCCACCATGCTTGATGATTGATGCACCTGCAGTTTGGGTGCATGTTTAGGCCTCTTTGATGATTTATGCCCATTAGAGCTGCAACGATTAATCGATTAGTTGTCAACTATTAAATTAATCGCCAACTATCTTGATAATTGATTAATCGGTTTGAGTCATTTTTTAAGAAAAATTCCCTGACTGCAGCTTCTTAAATGTGAATTTTTTTTGGTTTCTTTACTCCTCTATGACAGTAAACTAAATATCTTTGAGTTTTAGACAAAACAAGACATTTGAGGACGTCATCTTGAACTTTGGGAAACACTGATCAACATTTTTACCATTTTATAGACCAAACAACTAATCAATTAATTGAGAAAATAATCAACAGATTAATCGACAATGAAAATAATCGTTTATTTGCAGCCCTAATGACCGTGATAACCCTCCTTTCTTAAGAGTGTTTGTAATTTGGTTCAGTGTTTAGGTTTTTTACATCATATGTTTACATTATTTTGTCTAAACCTTGTGTATTTTTTATTTTCTACACTATTTCACACTCATGTTCTAATCCAAAAAGGCTTCTTGCAATCATCCCCTCTGCAGCGTACATTCCTGTGTGATGTAGACATGAAGGAGCAGCACAAATGGAAAATGCGTCAGCTAGAACGGGGCAGGAGGTCTAATCTGCGTCTGTGTGATAACAGAAAGCTGGAGGACGATGTCTGAGTTAGAAAGTCAGAGTCAGACATGTGAAGAACTCATCTCGTGTTTCTGCACAAAGATTTCCCCCCCCCAAAACTTTAGCAAACTAGACCAAAACTCCAACAGCTGGTTGAGTGACAGAAATAACAGCACACATGAGCAGTGATTACTTTGATTCGACTGAGGGAATCAGTTCAGAGCCAACAAAATGACCCACATGTATTTTACCCACTGGAGTTAACCGACATAATGAAGTCTGTTTTAGGAGTGAGGTGTCACATTTTTTGGATAGACGCAGAAGAGATGCTGTTGATGCAGGAATGTGACCACATGACCTCATATGTCACGTCTGTGTAGACTGCAATGACCTCTAATGTCTTCTCAGACTATGTGTCTTACATTCCAGTAGGTTTTTATAAGCTCCTCAGTCTCTTTTCCGTTTGTTTAAGAGGATCTAATTCACCCTACGAGCAGAAAGACAGCTCTTCAAACATCTGCAACATAAACACAGCATATGGTTTTCAAGGACTTGGGACTTGTTTATACACTTTAGAAGAAACTAAATGTTGCCACTGTGGGCACAGTCTCTGAGAACAGCTGCAGCTTTTAGACCCCTATATACAATTATTAGGGCTGTCAGCGTTAACGTGATAATAACGCCTAAAACGTTTTTAACGCCACTCATTTCTTTAACACATTAACACAAAGGATCTTTCAGAGGATGTTGCTAGAAAGCTAGAGTGAAAGTACTGGTATCATATGAAATTAGAAAACCTAATGAATCCATCGGTACCAATTTTGTCATACTAGCTTTTTGCGAAGGAGGTTAAATAAGGCTCCAAACTTATGCTAAATTTTGGCGGGGAAAAAACTATCATGGCCATTTTCAAAGGGGTCCCTTGACCTCTGACCTCAAGATATGTGAATGAAAATGGGTTCTATGGGTACCCACGAGTCTCCCCTTTACAGACATGCCCACTTTATGATAATCACATGCAGTTTGGGGCAAGTCATAGTCAAGTCAGCACACTGACAGCTGTTGTTGCCGGTTGGGCTGCAGTTTGACATGGTGTGATTTGAGCATATTTTTTTAGGATATAAAGTAATGCTTTTTAGATCAGTGAAGAGCCTTAAGTGCTTCTGTATTTGCAGACAACGCGACAGCCATTTGGTGATTTCCTCACTTTATCAACAACACTCTTGTTGAAATATTCGGGACTTGATTCCTCCTCACATGCAAATGTTTTCATCCCTGAAATTCCAGCGACGCTAAGGTGTAACATACCAGAGGATTGAAACATCTGGGAAATGATGCCAGGAAGGGCTGTATAGGGGGAGTGTTTCACTGTGTGTGTGTTGCTGGATGTTTGACGTCAGAGCTGCGTCTGTGCATGCTCTGGAGAGCAGGACATCCTGTGGAATTGTTCTCAGCGAGGCCCGAAGAATGTAAAGCAGCAACCTCTCCCTTTCTCACTCGTCTCGGCGAAACGTTGGAGTGGCATGCTGCCATAGAAATGTGGGGGAGGCTCAGGGAGGGAGAGAGGACGAGATCTCCATCCCAATCTCACTGGGACATTGAGTTCATTAAGTCACTTAAAAGGAAAGGAAAACAATCGAGTATGGGATTCCTTTTGAATTCCAGTAAAGATTAAGAGGAAGTTATGGTTTCAAATGTTATTTACTGTGTGTATGTGTGTAGCTCTCATATTTCTGGAGCATATGAATCATTAGAGAAAGAAACAGATGAAAATACTCCACGGAAACAGCTATGCAACACATAAAACAGAACAGACAAGGAGAAGATTGATAGTTGCTGTTTTTCCTGAACATTCTTCACAGACAAGAAAAGACACCGTGAGGCAAACATGTCTGCATTCAGGAGAGGAGTGAGTGTGGGGGTGAGGAAGAGAGGTAGGTGATATGGGAGTGGAATGACGCAGGCTGGACAAAGCGGGGGAGTTGTGGGTGCAGCTATTTTTAGCTACAGTGTGGAGACACATATTAGCTGCATTTCTCTGCCCTATCCAGGCTTCCTACGTCACTTTACTCCAAGCTGGTCCTCTCTCTGCTGTGAGTCATGTGACAGGTGCAGCCCTGAGATCCTGCTGTGGACAAGAGGTGGGACACGAATACTAAACAGCAGAGGATGAAAAAGACCGCAGAGAACAAAGGCTGGATGCTGTCTGCCAGCGTCTCCTCCCACTGGCTGAGCAGTGAGATTATACCGCATCCATAGATGTGCATGTAGGGTGTTTCCTCGCCTTCAGCCAATGCAGTGCATGCTGGGACAGGTGTCAGTTCCCACTTTGAAGAGGGGGAAAAAGGAGGAATGATTGAGTATATTAAACCCTCTTTGTATAATACTGAATTTTAAAATAAAATAAATGTTATAATTCAAATATGTGATTTTGAGCTGTTTAAATACTTGCTTGACTTGACTTTTCATTACACACCTGGGCTTATTTGTGTAGTTGAAAATCACTATATGAAACTACAAGCTTTTCTTTATAATTTACTATCTAAAGAATGTGCAGTAATTATTATTATTGTGAATTATACAGTGAGTTGTAGCTACACAAATGTGCCTTGGAGTTGACAGGTGTTTTTTGATTAAGAGGCAATCCAATTTGATTTAAATAGCACAAAACCACACATATTTATCTCTGAGGGCTTTACAATCTGTACCACATATGACCACATCTATTTTTAGACCTAAACAAATAACAAATATGAAAGTGAAAAAGGAAATTAAGAAGGCTGACTCATCTAAAGAGTGATAAGCTGTTTAAGGTATGCTTATTCTGGTTTTATCATCACTGTGTTTGTAGGTTGTACAATAAAGATGAGTTGGTGTTATAATGTCACCCAGCCTGGGATTTATTTTTAAACATTAATATAGCACCATAGAAAAAAAACCTAGTGTTATAATAGGAGGTAAAGATTTGTTGGTGACTATAAGTCATTTTTGGACAAGCACAGAAATAATGTGAATAATCATTTAAACTATTACAACAGCCTATTACAGTCTGTCTCTTTTGATATGGAAAAATGAGACAAACATGTTGACATTCTGTACAAAATGTTGTGATGCTCTGCAGATTGCATCATTTATGAATGGCAGTGAGGCACAGAACAGGGTGGAGCCATGTGAGAGAACAGACGCTTCTGATTGGACGACGCAGGCAAGACTGGGTCTCGGGGCTCTCTCTGATTGGCTGTGTGGGTCTGAGTGGGCGGAGCCTCCACTGACAGGGCTGTGGTGTTTTACGCTCGGTGGAGTAGTGCTGCTGCTGCGTCTGTCAAAGCCACAAAGAGGAACTGCTGCTACACTCTGTTGTAGTTAAACCTGTTCATTTTCGTTTGTTTTTAATGTTCAGAGCTTTCTTCAGAGTTGTCTACTGAGGAATGAGAGTAAAAGCGACTAAATTCTGGTTAAATTGGACCCTTTTACAGCAGAATGGAGCAGCAGCAGCAGCAGCAGCAGCAGCAGCAGCAGCCGGGCCTCTGTAGCTTCACCCCGGGAGAGTCTGCAGGCTGCGGGGCTGCAGGCTCCACCGGTCAGCCCAACATGCGGCTGTCCATCACCTCCACCACCGGCAGCCCGGTGGAGCTCACTGTCCTCCAGGGAGAGACTGTGGAGGGACTGAGGACACACATCTCCAACAAACTCAGACTGCAAACAGACAGAATCGTCCTCCTCTATAGAGACAAGTGAGTTTATGTGTAGAGAATCAAACACATGTGGCTTCATCACCACTGTTTGGTATTATTCATGATATAACTATAGTACACTGTAAACAATTGCTGTTCATTTACAGCAGGATTTCAACAGTATTAACCTGTTATTGCTAAAAACAGTGCTTTACCGTTAATACAAAAGAAAACCTGTTAAATTACGCTCATAGGCCGTTTTTTAACTGAACTATAATGCATTCTTAAAAAACATCACTTTACTGCTGATCAACTGTCTAAAGTATCATCAGTAACAGTTTCATGCAGTATGTTTTTAATTCTGGGACCTGATCTGCACATGTGAGGCTTGTACATTGTACATGATTGTAAAATCAGTGAATTAGCTTTATTGTTCTTCACTCACATGTTGTTCTGGTTTGCATTCTGTGCTTGTAGTCAGCTATAGACAGACATTTTGGGAAAAGTGTCAACAAGTCTATTATAGCCTTTTTCCTAACAAGAGCCTTTAATTGTATTTAGTGTGACTATTCCTATGTCTGTAACCTGCTAAGTCTATTCATCTAGGCAAAAAATAATGTTATTAAAATGTATGTAAAAAATACAACCTAAATAGTGCACTAAAACAAATCAGTAAGATAATGTAAGAGAAAGGTGAAAAACAGCTATATAATGTATCTTTAAACAGTAAATTAACTGTAAAAAACTGTGAAATTAATAAAAAAAACACCAGTTCAAACTGTATTTTTCATTAAAAGTACAAAGCTGTAAATTTCAGCGACAGTATAATAATGTTAATTTTACAGTAACATAAAGGCAACCCTGCTGCCAGTTCTTTACTGTTATTTTACTGGGAAATTCTTAACAGTGATATACTGCTGTGTGTGTGTGTGTGACAGGCAGCTGACTGCAGGCAAGCTGGTGGAGCTGGGTGTAACAGATGGAAGCAAACTGACCCTGGTCCCTGCCATTGAAGCTGGTTTAGTGGTAAGTAGCCTATACACCTTGTACACTGGGGGAGAAATACAGACAACACTTGTAATGGAAATCCTGTAAATTTGCCTAGATGAGTCCTAATGAATGTGGAAATCAAGATCTCAAACAGATGAAATGTCTTTGTTGTATTTTATTCTTATAAGAAGAGGCACTGGTTATACTCCTCCTTGCACTGGGGGAGAAATACGATACGATATGATACGATTAGATACAATACAACTTTATTGTCAGTTTGCACTGATTTGTTTGCATTCATTTAGCATCCATAGGCAGCTCAGTTTGAGAAAAAGTACACATCCAATAGACATACTGTTACCATAGAGAGACAGACAAGTAAGACAAAAGCGTTCTTTAGCCTGATGCGGTTAAATGTAGGGACTCTGAATCGCCTCTTGGAGGGCAGAAGTTGATATTCACCATTTAAAACATGTAATGGATCAGAAGAGATGCTGTTGGCAAGTCTGAGCATACTCTTGTTGTGAGCTGCTTGAAAGGAGGCTGTCAAAGGTTGGCCAATGATCTTCATGCAGATTTTGATTTGGCTATAAAGTTTAGTTTTAAGTTTTACAGATATATTACTGTGCCAGGCTGTGCTGCAGTACAACAGGACACTCTGAACTGAAAAACAGAAAAATAATCTGGCTACTGGCTCCAAATGATCTGAGTCTGCGAACACAACACTTAACAGTAGGCCCTTTTCACAGCAGAAATGTTGACTTGTTACAGTAGTAAAAGCACAGATGTTACTAATAACACTAATGAGGGCTCTGTTTTATACACGTGTCCCATGTGAGGGTGTCAGTGAGCCAGCATGCACAACACAGGATCCTGAAATCAAGGCAGCTAAATGCAATTCAGTCATCCTTAAACCTGCAATAGGCAGACATTTTTTGGCATCATTGGGCAAAAAAAATCCATAATAACCTTTGAGCATGTTATAATTCAAGTGCTCTGAGGGAAAACTAGACTTCTGCACCTCCTCATGGCTGAGCTGTCTCCATTTTTCGCAAATTGAACTGTAAATTAGCAAGGTGTATGTGTATTAGCGTATTGTGTAATAGGTATTTTATTGTATTTCCATATTTGTTGTGCATTGTGGTTTCATAAAGAAAGCTGAATATTTTAATTACACTACATGTAAAAGCCCAACTGGGGACAAGAGTTGAAAATTAGCAATAGCTATGCACTCTCTGTGCAGCACATCAGTTTCATGCCCGGTATTGGAACTATATGTTAAATGCATCATCCCTGTCAAATAAAAAATCAAATCAAATTGTTTACACCTATGATTTTCCTACTGTGACATATCAAAGTGTCTTCAGAGAAAAGGCCTATAAGGTAGGCCTACACAAATGACTAACTGGCTAGTAAACCATTAGTTAACAGCAGTTCTTGAGTAACTCCTAATCTAATTTTATTAGCTAATGATTATTAAGAAAAGCCTGTTAGATTGTATGTTAATCAACTTAATTGTTCATCTGTGAATTCTTATATTGGTCCTTTACTTAATGCATAGTGTGCTCTGAACCCAGGATTTGAGGTGTTGCCTTCAGGTAGACGGTTCAGAATCGTTACAAAAAAATGAATTAATTCCATCGTCCATCAAAATATTAAACAGCAACAAGTAGGTCTAGTATTATATGATATGATTTTATTGAGAACCAATATATTGTGAATTGATTATTTATTATCTGGTATGATTATACCTGGTTTTAGTATTTAAAACTATTGTCTTTTATTACCTTTTATTATTTTAAAGAACTACTGTCTCACACTCAACATGTGAATTTAAGCACATTCATGCATGAGTGTATGTATGATCCATGTTTTATGTGTGTATGCACATTGTGACTTTGGTATGTTGAGTGATGCAGGACAAATTTCCCTGTGGGACAATAAAGTATATCTTATGTTATCTTAATGCGCTCAATAGTACTTAACCAATAACATACACACATAATGTGTGTGAATGGGTGAATGCTGACATGAAGTGTAAAGCGCTTTGAGTGGCTGTATATAGATGCAGGTCCTTTTACCATACTGAGCTGCAACTGAGTACTGAATCACTACTTCATGATTACCTGTCCATTAGTTGTCAATTTTGTGCCCCCTCTCGAGTGAAGTGGAGCATCATACTGAGTTGTTGAGTACCGAGTACTGAATCAATCATTATCAACTGTACGCCTCCTGTTTTTCCCTTCCTGTTCTAGTCTTCTTAATTTAGTCATGCAGTTGTGATGTATCACAAATGATTCATACACTATGGATTGATCTAAACATGAAGTAATGATGAATGAATGAATGATTACTTGTCAAATCTTTGTCCATAAAGGTAAGATGGTAACTAATCAATCATTACGTATTGATGAATTTCTAATACTGTAATAAGGAAGTAACTATTATTTGTCAGTAAGGGTGATGCACTTCTTCACTTAGGGGGAGGACTTGGTAACTAATGTACAGTTAACTGTGCTCTTTAACAACTCGGTGGTATGATGCACCACTTTACTTGAGGTAATAATGGACAGGTAATCATGAAGTAATGACTCTGTAACAACTCTGTCACAGATGGAGTAGATAGGCAGCAGAGGAAGGAGGACTCCGGTGCAGACAGGGACAGCTCAGTAATTTAATGAGTACCTTACAGGTGACAGGGAAACAGTGAACTTGTGAGTGACTGATGAGATAATGAGATGCCGGTGAGGAGGTGGGCGTGGAAGGCCAGGTAATTACAGAGCAGATGAGGGAAACGGAAGCAGGTGTGTAGATGGGTGTAGCACTCGGGTAAAGGGGAATGAATAGCCCGAGGAAGTGGGAATATGACTGAAGCTGAAACTGAAACTAATATTAAATAGTTGTTTTTTTCTAAGTAATCATTAGCTACACTATAAAATTAGATCAGGAGTTACTCAAGAACTGCCCGTGAACTAATGGTTTAGCAGTTAGGTCCTCGTTCGTTCCTCATTTGTTCCCTGGTAACTACTCAAAGTTTTGTGTACCTTTTATATATAAAGTGTTACCAAAACCAACACATTTCCACTCACTTCCATGCACAAATTTAATCACACTTTACGAAGAGATGTCATGTTTTTACTCCCACAGTGCTCCACTGCCAGAGCCGAGAGAACTATGATGGACGTCTTGGAAAGTTTAACAGAAGTCCAGGTAGGTTTATTGTCTTTTTAACTCTATGATGTAAATAAAAAGACACTTGTTTAATGCATGAATGAGGTGAGGGGGGAAAAAACGCTTGAAGAATTCAAATATGCACCGGTCGGTGTGTTTACCACTTATTTCGTGCAGTAGGATGTAACACACCATCTCACAGCTGTCCTGTGAAAACTATGTATCTCCAGAACCTCAACTTTTTTTGTTTTCAGCTTTGTGCCAGTGCATTTTTTTCAGATAAACATTCAGGGTTTTGAATGGTTGAATGGTTCAGTTTTTCTGACAAATTGAAAATGAACCAAATTTGGAGATACATGGTTTTCACTGGACAGCGACGTATATGTATGATTCCGCTGTCATGGGAAAAGAAAACCCCGACACATTCTTGTTTTGATGTTTTCAGGAAAACATGCATACACCTGCAAACATTAACAGTCATACACAAACTACACACACACACACATGTACATAGCCATGGCCCTAAGTTTATTTAAAGTTATCCAGTCATCCATGATGACTTTTGTATTTATTAAAACGGTGTGAGTTTATGAGGTTGTGCTGTGAACAGATACGCCAGTTCTGTTGTAGCTGCTCAATAAATGTTTGCTAAATTGTTGTTAACAGTGGGCAACTTCCGGGTCTGAAAAGTGAAGCCAATGCAGAAGTGCCTTAAACTTGCATTCTTTCTAATAACCAGCAGGGGGCGACTCCTCTGGATGCGAAAAGAAGTCGGATTAGAAGTCTATGAGAAAATGAGCCTACCTCTCACTTGATTTATTACCTCAGTAAACATTGTAAACACGAGTTTATGGTCTCAATTACTGGTTTTAAGTCCTCTTCAATACAGCATGATGTTCATTTAGTAAATTATGGTCCCATTTAGAGTCAAATAGACCATAAAGCAGGGCTTTAGGGCGTTGCTACCTTGTGATTGACATGTTGCTGCCACAGCGTTGTCCGGTCTGGGAGTCATCCTTGTTTTCGTCTTACAACTTTAACCCTTTCACATTGTGTTTTCAGTTCATGAAAGTTAATTACAACCATTTGGGAGCCTTAAAATGTCTTATTCAGCGTTCGGTTATACTAAGCTCCACCCTCTCGTGTCACTTCTGGTTGCAAAAAAAACAGATGGTGACGGCCAAAATGCCAAACTTGAGGCTTCAAAACGGCAGTCCACAAACCAATAGGAGAAGTCAGGGTCACTCCGTCCACTTCTTTTTTACATTATATGATTGTAAACATTTGCTGTTACCACGCTAACCATGAGTGTCACCAATTTTAACCACTGAAGTGTCTTTCCTGACTATCCTGCAGATCAGTGACTTCCTGTCTGGGCGCACGCCTCTGACCATTAACCTGGGAATCGGTGCCCACATCATGTATGTGCAGCTCCAGCTGTCCGCGCAGAACGTGGCAGATCTGCAGCAACACCGGGACCTGAGAGCTGGGAGCAGCGGCGAGCTTCCAACCGGCCTGCCCACCGCCGCCCGGATGAGCCGCCCTGACTCCTCCACCACCAACGCAACAGGATCCGCCACCTCCTCACCTGCTCCCCATACCTCTACTCCAGCCCTGGACTCTTCTGGCTCTACGTCCTCCATCCAACTGAGTGCTCAAAGACCCAGAACTTCCTTTAACTCAACAGCTCCCACCTCCCACTCACTCACCACCGCCCCTCCACATCAGTCCTGTCCTTCCCGCTCTACGCACACATCTTCTCTTCTTTCAACCCCTTCTTTGCCTTCTGGTTGTCCACATCCCAGCTGTCCACTACCAGCAGCCACACCAGTCTGTTCACCTGCTCCCGTCGACTCCATTTCTGGACCCCAGAGCCCAGCGCCAGCTTCAACCTTCAGCGAGGTTAGCCTTACATATTGTACTGCAAAATTAAATCCAAATCATTGTCATGGTTTCACCACTATGTATCATTGGCAACCTATAAAAAGCCAGTTTAGAGTTCAAAATGTCCTGTTTTTAACAGTTCTACTAGTTTTTATTCCTCATAGTGGATGGTAACAAACATCTTTTCCTTCTCGTTTTACAGAGTAATGTTCATGCCTCATCCACTGCAGAGCTGTGCAAGCAGCCAGGAGCAGTCATAGAAAGTTTTGTGAACCACTCACCCGGTGTCTTCTCCGGGACTTTTTCTGGTAAGTGTGAGAGGCCTGAATACAATATCTTTTGATTAGTTTAATTAAAATAGATAGATGGAGTTTTTTATTAGTCCAAAGGGGCAAAAAACAAATCCCAATTATTTACAATAACTAAAATACACTAAATAGAAGATAAAAATGGAGAATAGGACTAAAGATAGACCATAATCTTGATTATAATATATATATATATACATATATATATATAGAATATGCACCGTACAATAATAGTGCCATATTGTACATTAGTACTGCAAATCTAGTAGATACTGTTATGTGCTGTACTGCTCGGTGCAGGATTGTTCCTGGATATTAAAACAGGATTAACCACACAGAGAGTTCATTAACAACAGCTCAGTTATGTTTTCTTGGGCTGCAACTAACAATTATTTTCATTATTGTTTAATCTGACGATCTCGATTAGCTGGTTAATCACTTTGTTTATAAAATGTCAGAAAATAGGGAAATGCCCATTATAATTTGGCATTTTAGTCGACCCAAAGATATTCAGTTTATGACACAGAAAAGCAGCAAATCATTAGATTTGAGCAGCTGGAACCAATGAACGATGGGATGTTTGCTTGAAAAATGACTAAAACCATGATTTTACTTTACTTAGATCTACTATTTTATTGTTGTAGCTTTAATGTCTACTGTCTCAGCTTGTAGGCTACTAGTTCTTCTTTTTCATCCACTATTATCCTCCTCTCCCCTTGCTCTCTTGTTCATACATCAGGCACTCTGAACTCTTGCAGCCAGATCGGCGTCAGCCATCCTCGTCGTGGCATCGGTATCATCCTCCAGATCCTCAACGACCTCCTCAGAGCTGCCTGCCACCACCAGGGGGCTCAACCTGCCCCTCCTCACATCCGCTGTCCTGATTCGAACCCTCCAGCCAGCCCTCTGGAGCCAAGCAAAGCAAAAAGCAAAACTCTGGCGACCCAGAGGGCAGAGGGCCTCAGTAAAACTTCAGGTGAACACTTGATATTATACACAAGTAGACTGGAGGAGTTACTGAAGATTGCATTCATGATACATTCCTTATGCAAATATATATATTTCAGGAACAAGGATGGGGGGGAAAAGGGGGAATATATTTAAAAATTGAGAAAGAACATGGATGCTTACAATAGAGCTCCAGTTGTCTTAAATGGCGCAGACCAAACATTTGGTATATAGGCCATAGTCTGAAGTCCTTCCATTTTATAAGGCTACATCTGGCATGTGTCACCATTTCTTTGCTTCCTGTTTTGACTTACTCTTGTTTTTCTGGACTTCCCTTTGACTGTTTGACCTACAATTATGAACTCCATTGTGTACTTTCATGATAAATCTGTGTTTGACATCATTATATTCTCATTTATCAAATATTGGAATATAAAGAAGGACTCCTGGCTTTATCATTACATTCTTGTATTGAGTGTATAGAGCCTTCTTCCCTTTACACTTCTACTCCCTCAACAAATACTGAAAATATTTCTACGTCTAATATGTTGTTATCCCTCCCCTTCCCTATAGGTGAGGAGAGTCAACCCAACTGCTCACCCACACAGGAAAATCAAACATTGCACTGTAAGCTGGAGCGCCTGCAGTTTTTGATGCATCAGAGGCGTGCTCGCAGGCGGACTCGCAGGAACTCACAAACGTCTCACCCGTACCAGCATCATCGCCATCGTCCCTAGTCTCCTATTGATGATAAAAAAAAGATCCTCTCACTGTGATAGCAGTAGCAGCTTTCTGGTGACCAGAAGGAACCGTTGTGGAAACCAAAGCTGAACCTCTGAACTTGTGGAGCAGTTGAGACAGCAGCGGAGTGAACTCAGACGCTTTGTTGCTATTTTTACACTACGAGCATTTCTCAAGAATGTAAGCCCTGAAGGCCCGAAAAGTCTGATTCCTGTGGCTGTCACTGTGCTGAGCATGTTATTTCACCGGAGTCCGTCCTTAAGAGACTCATTGTTATGTAGCATATGCCGCAAAAGGTTCCAATGTACATTTTCATGTTCTACATCTCGGTGTTTTGTACAAAGACCTCGTATGTTTGTTTATGTATTCCAATGCCTTAAATGTACATGTCTTGAATGTGTGTTTTGTTTTGTGCAGAGGATGTTAAAATGTTTTACTTATGCAATATTAAAGTGTAAACACAAAGAAGGAAAAAATAATAAAGGAAAACATTTAAAAACCTGGAGATATTTCTGTGTCAAGGCCCTTTTGTTATTCAGACTTTCACGTGAAGTTTCCTTACATTCAGGGACATTTACAGAAAGTTCATGAGGCTCACATGATATTTGACTGTGAGGAGATGGACCAATGAGGCAAAGCTGAAGTTAAAGGCCTACTTTGACTGCTGTATTTGGAGTGTTTTTTAGGGCTGCAGCTACAAACCTAGATGAACTCACAGACACTGTGACATCTTTATATCAGCTTTTGTGAGGAAGTGTGTGCTGACTGAAACTTTCTGCAAATACAGCAAATCAAGCCAAACTCTTTGTCTGGCCAAGAAGGAGGCCTGAGTGAGGCCTGTGAATCAAGGCCAGAAACACACTGACAAAGGAGATCAGAATAACAAAAGAGAAGCTGCCCTGAAAAGCCTTGCAGCCGACGACCCTGCAGGACATCACCAGCTACAGGAAACCATCCCCCAACATTCACACCCCTCACCCTCTCTGATTCCATCATCACACAACGAGTTTCACCCCCTGCCAGGCCCATCACCTGTACTCAGGATGAATATGAACTGCTCTTCACACTCTACACCAACGCCTGCACCTCAGGAGACCGGCTTTTAGCTCTATGTCTTTTCAAATTCAAATCCAATGGGGCTTTATTAGCATGAAAGTTTCAGAAACAATGTTGCCAAAGCAGCAAAATGTAAAAATACAGAATAACAGTAATATGAATATAAACTTAAAGCCTCCAGCCCACATACAGATACTGGGCATTTAATTGAAGGAGACATTTGGTGCCCAGTAGTTACTTTTGAAAAAAAATTATGTTTGCATATCTAGATTTGTAGGATTTGTTTTCAGTGAGGGAGAAGGAGTTTATTGTCAATACTGTATATATTGTTCCTATTTAAAATATTTCCAGTTGTTTATATTGTTCCTATTTTTTTGTGCAAAGAAATATCTTATCTTTTCTTATATATAGATTTGTAGGATTTTTTTTTCAGTGAGGGAAAAGTAGTAGATACAGTTTTAAATTAAATTAAATATTATTATCATTAATTAAATCTTGCTTTTTGTTTTTACTGATGCTTCTCGTTTCTGCACTATCCCCTTTCAATTCAATTAAATTCAAATCACTTTATTTGTCCCCGAGGGGCAATTGTAGAGGCTTGTAGAGTAGTACAATTAACAACACAATACAGGACGTTTTGAAACATCTTGAAAGTTAAAAATAATGATACTAACATAGTACTAATACTAGTAAAATACTTAAATCTTAAACTTAAATACTACTAAAACTACTTGCTGTTATACACTGCAAAAGAATGTCTTATCTTATCTTATATATATATAGATTTGTAGGATTTTTTTTCAGTGAGGGAAAAGGAGTAGAAACAGTTTTAAATAAAATTAAATATTACTATCATTAATAAAAATGTAGCTTATTTGTTGAAAAGCCATATCAAACACACATTGTGAGTTTGCTGTCAATAATGTATATATTCAGTACATTTTTTTCTTTTTTTTTACTGTGTTGTATCTTGCTTTTAGTTTTTACTGATGCTTCATGTTTCTGCACTACCCCCTTTGCTGCTATACACTGCAAAGGAATATATATCTTATATCTAGATTTGTTTTTTAAGTGAGGGAAAAGGAGTAGAAACAGTTTTAAATAAAATAAAATATTATTATCATTAATAGAATCTTGCTTTTAGTTTTTACTGATGCTTCATGTTTCTGCACTACCCCCTTTGCTGCTATACACTGCAAAGGAACATATATCTTATATCTAGATTTGTAGGATTTTTTTTAAGTAAGGGAAAAGGAGTAGATACAGTTTTAAATGAAATTAAATATTATTATCATTAATAGAATCTTGCTTTTAGTTTTTACTGATGCTTCATGTTTCTGCACTACCCCCTTTGCTGCTATACACTGCAAAGGAATATATATCTTATATCTAGATTTGTTTTTTAAGTGAGGGAAAAGGAGTTGAAACAGTTTTAAATAAAATAAAATATTATTATCATTAATAGAATCTTGCTTTTAGTTTTTACTGATGCTTCATGTTTCTGCACTACCCCCTTTGCTGCTATACACTGCAAAGGAATATATATCTTATATCTAGATTTGTAGGATTTTTTTTAAGTGAGGGAAAAGGAGTAGAAACAGTTTTAAATTAAATAAAATAACATTATCATTAATAAAATGTAGCTTATTTGTTGAAAAGCCATATCAAACACACATTGTGAGTTTGCTGTCAATAATGTATATATTCAGTAATTTTTTTTCTTTTTTTTACTGTGTTGTATCTTGCTTTTTGTTTTTACTGATGCTTCATGTTTCTGCACTACCCCCTTTGCTGCTATACACTGCAAAGGAATATATATCTTATATCTAGATTTGTTTTTTGTTTTTTAAGTGAGGGAAAAGGAGTAGAAACAATTTTAAATTAAATAAAATATTATTATCATTAATGAAATGTAGCTTATTTGTTGAAAAGCCATATCAAACACACATTGTGAGTTTGCTGTCAATAATGTATATATTCAGTAAATTTTTTTCTTTTTTTTACTGTGTTGTATCTTGCTTTTAGTTTTTACTGATGCTTCATGTTTCTGCACTACCCCCTTTGCTGCTATACACTGCAAAGGAATATATATCTTATATCTAGATTTGTTTTTTGTTTTTTAAGTGAGGGAAAAGGAGTTGAAACAGTTTTAAATAAAATAAAATATTATTATCATTATAAAATGTATCTTATTTGTTGAAATGCCATATCAAACACACGCACATGCTATTCAGAGTGCTTCTTGTAAGTAAAAAAACATGCCCTGGAGCTGGAGAGCTGGACCGTTACCATAACGTTCCACCACCATCCGGGTCCCGTCAACAGGTGGCGCTCTGGAGCCGCCGTGTTGTGCCGTTGACGTCCAATAGGCGCATGAGAAGAAGACGTCATCGCGCAGAGCGTGTAAAAGCGGAGCGCTCCTCTTCTCCTCTCTCACTCCGACCTGCAGCTCCGCTCATCAGCCTCTCTGCTCCTGCGATTCAGAAAGGTAATCTTAACATTTCACCGCTCATTTTCAACCATCTTCAACTGGTATCTTTAACATAACACATGTTTACATACATCTGCATTTACTAGGAATGCTTAACATTTATTATGGATTTAGATATTTAATGCTACGTTTTTTAAAAAAAAATAAAAAATACGATGTTAGTATTTTATTTGTATATATTGCTTGTGTTGCTGTTTTGGTGCGGTGGGAATGTGGGAAACTGTATTAACCGTATTTATTAATCAGAATAGTGATGTAATCGAGCTAACATGGCATCCTCTCCTTCGTTGTGATGTCGGTTCAGCGAAACAAAAGTGAGGCGCATGATGAGCCCGCTGCTACAAAATGGCGCCGAAAAGAGAAATGATAGCAACCTAATCCGCTAACCGCTAACTAACGGTCACCACGTTTATAGGCCTCGAGGCCTAGCAACGAGCTCATAGCAACTAGCCCAGCCGTTAGCGACGAACAATAGCACTGATTGATTTTAAACACAATGCGTGTTATTTATTTTAGGTTAACCGGATTTATTTGGTTATTTAACTCCTAAAAGGAGAGGAATTAAAGCTTTAGCGGGATTTTTTTTTTATTACGCATGATGTGATGGCCGCTGACCTACTTTTTGTTCGTGGTATTTATTTAATAAAAGGTTATAAAAGAGGTTTGTTTTAACAGATTGGTGTAAACACGTGTGTTTTTGTGTTAGTTCCAACATGTCGGACGAAGGTAAATTGTTCATCGGAGGTCTGAGCTTCGAAACCAACGAGGACAGTCTCGCTGCGGCCTTCGGCAAATATGGAACCATCGAAAAAGGTAAAATCCAATCCAAGCTTTTTAACTTTATATTCTTTTGATATGAATCATTTATATGTTGGTTTAAAGCATCATTTCTTTCGACGATGGAGATTTTATTTTAAAAACGTGTTTTTTTTCTTTTCCCTCCTCCCTCCATCAGTGGATGTGATCAGAGACAAAGAGACGGGGAAATCTCGTGGTTTCGGCTTTGTGAAATACGACAATGCAGAAGATGCTAAAGACGCACTGGATGCCATGAACGGGAAGGTAAAAACAACATTACACGGTTATTTTATATTTTGTTAATTTCCTAAATTATTTACATTTTGCCCAAAACGCTTGTTTATGCACAACAATGTGCATTCCTCATTGAGTAACTCTATATTATGAAGAAAAACAAGATTAAAGCCATATTATTAATTATTCTTGATCACTTGCTATATGCTTGATTATGCACATTAATGTGCATTTCTCATTTGAGTAACTATATTATGAAGAAAAACAATATTACCCTATTAACTACTTTTTTTTTTTTTTTTTTGTACTTTTCCAAAATTATTAGCCTTAATTTTAACCTTTTGCCCAACACACTTGTCTATGCACAATAATGTGCATTTCTCATTTGAGTAACTATATTATGAAGAAAAACAATATCACCCTATTAACTACCATGTTCACATTTATTATTTTTCATTTTCTAAATTTATTAACCTTAATTTTAACCTTTTGCCCAACACACTTATCTATGCACAATAATGTGCCTCTCATTTGAGTAACTATATTATGAAGAAAAACAATATCACCCTATTAACTACCATGTTCACATTTATTATTTTTCATTTTCTTAATTTTAACCTTTTGCCCAACACTTGTTTATGCACAATAATGTGTATTTCTCATTTGAGATACTCTATATAATGAAGAAAAACAAGATTAAAGCCATATTAACAAAAATTAGAATATTGATCCTTTGCCTGATCACTTGCTATATGCTTGTCTATGCACATTAATGTGTATTTCTCATTTGAGATACTCTATATAATGAAGAAAAACAAGATTAAAGCCATATTATCAACAAAATGTTTTTAGAATATTGATCCTTTTCCTGAGCATTTGCTATATGCTTGTCTATGCACATTGAGGTGTTGATCTTTATTATTTAACAAATGTATAGCCTTTGGCAGATATATCAGATATTTACTTTATTATTATTATTATTATTCACAATGTCGGTCTTTGTGTTGCAGACTCTGGATGGACGGTCTATTCGTGTGGATGAAGCAGGAAAAGGAGGACGCTCCAGGGGAGGATTTACAACCCCAAGAGGATCAAGAGGTGGAGGATTTGGCGGCGGGCGTGGGAGAGGTGGACGAGGTTATTCGAGAGGTGGACACTAGCTGTCTGTCTATTAACCAAAATAAGCCCTTTTGGCTTGTCATGCTGCATGCCCTTTGGTTAATAATGGTCTGTGATTCTAGGTGGTGGATACAACGGAGACAGGCCATCATACAGCGATAGAAGTTATGGCGATAGAAGCTACCATTCTGAAGGGAGGTTTGCTGGTGGCAGCCAATACAGGAGCGGAGGATACAGCGGCGGAGGTGGTGGTGGCGGCGGCGGATACAGAGATAATAGGTAAGACAATCTGATACTCTGACAAAGTTGCTCGCCCAAAATTTAATGCAATTTTACTAAATCTTGTTTGCCTCATTTCCAGGGGGCAGGGCAGTTACAATGACCGCAATCAGTCCTACCGCGATCAGTACGACAGCTATGGTAAGCATATATGATGTGTATTTGTACTGTGTATGTAGACTTATGTTGGGGCTGTCATTTTTCAAATTTTAAAACATTAAATTAACTCTTTAATTATTTACAGTTTAGTGGATATACCAGAGCATTACACTCATTGAGTTATACATATGAACATATTTTATCTGTGCTCGACTGATTAATACAATCGCACTATGCGTCAGAAAAACATTTAATCAAAATTAAAACCTTACAGCCCCAACATATGAAGACTTGTATAATGTATGTCCCTCAGTTTTGTACCTGAGCCCAGCTTGATGCCTCTATGCGGTTATCAAATTTTGCTAGCCCCCCCTTCCACAGTCCCACTCTGATAAAGAGGCTGGCAAACAATTTGAAACACAAATGTTACTCATTCTGACTCGTATCTCGGCGGATGGAGCTGAAAAACTGAGGGAGGGTTTATGGACTGTCTGGTGGGTTGAGGGGATATTGTGAAACTCCAGTGTTGGAACTTTCAGTGTCTTTACCTGTGTGCCCACTTCTTATCCTCAGCTGCAAACGAGTAAACATCTCCCTGATTCAAGATCATCACTTGGCTGGCTGTATTTCAAAGATGCGCTCCTCAAGAAAAATGTCCACGTGTTATTGCTGACCTTAGTTTTGTAGTTCTGTTGTAGTAGCTCAAGCATCTTAAAAAAAAAAAATGTAGCCATGAGTTTTGGTCATTCCTTAACAAACCATGTTACGAATTACAGTTCAAGACTCTTACCTTGCTTGATTGGGCATCTTTATTCCTCAAAGGTCGTTTGTTAACTAAAAGGCATCTGTGTAATCTGATTAGTACTGTAAGTCCCAATTTGGGGACCGATCATCGGCTCTCCACATGGCCACTACCATCGCTGTAGACTTTTTGTCCAGCACGTAAAGTGTTACCTGATTTTTGATTCCTTATTTAGTTTTTTGTTTTTTTATATTGAAATATCCGATGGGCTTGTATTTTTTTCCTTTACTTACTTCCCCTCTCAGTCTCTGTGGCTGACCTACCTCTTGCCAGGTTTTAAACTGAGTGAGGAAAGAAATCCAATTACTCTTAAAACAGACTTTTGGGGGATTTTATGCTAAATTCCTTTTACTATTAAAAAAAACTTAGTCTAGCTGAGGCTCCTGTGTGTTCAATTTCCCAAAAAGAGTGAATTCCTTTCAGACTGGTGAACTACACAACCGAAGTGGCCGGCCGTTCATGAAGTTGCAAATTGCAGCATGCTACAGTCTGTCCAAGGTATCTTCTGTGCTCTGCTCAACATCTGCATTTTAAATGTGCTGTAAAATGGACTAATCTTGTTTAAGTGATCGAAAAATGTAACTTCGTTTCCCCAAAGTAATATCTCAACCGGGAACAGTTTTGTACTTTATGTTCTTTGTATGATCAACATTTTTTTTTCTTTGTCAGTTTGGCTTCATGGAGCCTATTAAACAGACTGTGGAAAATAATCTTGATTCTTTTGCCTTTCAAAACTACCGCATGGGGGAATAGCTGTGAGCTGTAATCTCATGTTACTGTAATGCTGCGTGAGAAAGTCAACTGCTCAACGCATTGAAATTACACATTTGGAGGGCAATTTATAAATTGGCAGTCAACTCTAAATTATCTTAAAACAATGGGATAAACTGTAATTTGGTGTCTTTTTTTATTTATTTTTTAAAGTCCACTTCCAGTCCGAAAAGCTGCCGTCTGGTCGCCTAGTATTTTCCAAAAACAATTAAAGATGGTTTTTGGCCCAGTGCAACCTGTACACGTCTAAAAACCATCAATTTGCCAAATGTGTTAGGCAACTTTATAGTGTATGGACATCAAACCTCTAGTGAGGCTTGAGGAATAAACCCCTAAAAGTGGCACATGGGAAAAACAAGCTGGTGTCTGGTCATGTTAATCCTTCATTACGTTCAAGCGGTCAGCTACTTCAAAAACCTACAAGTCCTTGGAGAGTGAAGTGTTGCGCCTTCCAACAAGTGCTCCTCAGAGATGAAAGCTGCTCTCTTGCCTAGGTCATATGTGGAGAAAGTAGGCCAATGCACGTGAGGTAAAAATCTACTTTTGCTTTGCTCACATCCTTCAAACTCAGTTCTCATTGTTTCCATGAATACCTTCAAGTTAGTCGTTGTTTTTAGTCCTCTGCTTCAGATGTTCGCCTACAACATGCCATGGCCTCTCCCCCCCACCCCCACCCCCTGATTGGAAAAGTCCATTGAGAAAATGTTTCTGTGATGCTCCTCTGGATTGTAGTCCTCCACCTCCCCCGAGTCCACCAAAAAAAAGCATTGGCCTCTTAAGTCATGGGTAGTATTGTGCTCAGTCCACTTCTGTTCACTGCACTAGTCCTCAAATTTGCTCCAGTAATGTCCCACAGCAGTCCTAATTGACGTCTAAGGTGTCTAGACTGTATTCAGTTTTTCGTTGTACCCTTGCATATGAATAAGTGGTGAGTTTCAGACTCTAATAGGGCTGCATGCAGTTATATTGTGACTTGACTTGTGTCAAATGTTAACTGCCAGGCTTAATCCAACTCTTGATCTTTCTCTTTAGAGTGAACTGCCTGTCCGAGGCTTCAATGAATCTACTCGCAGCTGAAGTATCCAGCTTTACATGGCAGTGATGGACGCAGATCCAGTTATCGGGTAAATTCTTGTGTAATTATTGTAAAACAGATTGGTGTTACTAAAATATGCCTGGCTGATTGTGATCTCTTACTGCCTTTCAGGTCCAACGTGCAGCAGCGGTGGTGCAGCTGTAAGCGGTGGCTCCATGGGAGGTACCGGCCGGGATCGGGCCAACTAAGAGATCGTGTGGCCTTTTGTGAATATCAAACATTAGCTGACCTGGAAAGATGCATTGTTTAAATGTAATGGCTGCTACTGAAAAGTCCAAGAGAACAGCTCACAGAGCTGTAAGCCCTAGTGCCTGAACATGACTCGTCGAATGTAAAAAGGTGGCAGTGGGCCTACATTTAAGACCGTTGCTAATGCTAATTCATTTAATTATGACACTTAAGCACTATTCTGCTGATCTTTTTGTATTGCAATTTCCAAAATAAAATTGTGGCAATCATAAATGTCAAACTCTTTCTTGTCTTTTTATAACTGCTAATGTATTTTACTGGAGTTAATGTACATTTTAAAAGCCTAAGAACACCCAGATAGGTTGTCAGTCATTCTGACTAATTAGGCCTCTGCTCAGGTCGGTGTGGACGTGTTAAGACTAGTTTACATCCGCATGAGTGTCCTCTGTTCAACTTGTACAGGGCTAGGACAATGTAACACGTTTATCATTCCTATTGGTAGATGATTTATGTCACAATAAACTCCTGTCACGCTCTGGCAGATCTTCAACGTGGGCAGAGGTGAAACACCTGTTTGGGTGTTCCGAGGCTTTAGTGTGCTTACTAGATTTTGGGGAGACTTACAAAGTGTTTGATGATGCAAAGTGGGAGCATTTTGGGGCAACACCCATAAACAGGTTTACTTCCTTATTAGGTTAGATCCTCAAAGTAAACGTACTAATGCAATGCAAACATATTAAAGTTTGCAAGCTTTTCATGTATCATAAGTACTCATTGTGAACGGCACCTTTCAATGTGATATATGTAATTGATATTATTGCATCATTATTCCTGATGCATGTGTAAGCAGCATTTTAATGTAGCTTTTTATGGTGGAGCTTATTTTACCAACTTTATATACTTTTGTGTAGCTTAATAAAAATGCATACAATACATTTTAAGCTCATATGCGTGAGATGTGTGTACCTGAAAAGTAACTAGTGACCAAACTCTAAATTAAATGTAAGAAGTTCAATATTTGCTTCATATGTGAAGTGAAGTAATATAGCATAAAATGTAACTCAAGTAAAGTACAACTACCTCAAAGTTACAGTAAATGTGTGTTCAACCACTGGGAGGTAAAAAAAAACAATTTCAACAGGTAAACCAGGATGAGGTACAGAAAAAAGATACTTTAATATTGAACATTTACAAGCTGAATTGAGCGAGGGCTCAGGTCCACGTGGTGCTGGCGGTGGAAGGCGGTGGAGCTCGGGACGGCGTTGCGTCTTCGGTGGCGCTCACACGTACCACAAGAAGCCGAAACGCTTGTGCAAAAGCTCTTCGCGGGGCCGGAGGTTGAACAGCTCCTCGGACAGAGGGGAGACCCAGCGGTCTGTGTGGAACACGCTCTCTCCGACCTGCATGAGTGTTAACGGACACACAGTTCTTATCAATACAAAGACACCGATGTTAACCTGCATCTCCATCTGATAGTTATCAACTTGGATTATTACTCCCAATAAATTAAATAGAAAATAAGATCACAGTGCTACTGAGTTCATGTATTATTGGTATTATTGGTATTTCAAACTGCCAGGCATCTTCAGTATGTAACCATTGTTTTATATAGTTACAATAGACATTCATGGACAAATAAACAGATTATATTGATGGCGAAAAATGAGTATTTCAAAATATATAGGTTTAGGTTATCAAAAATCTGCAGATGTTCATGCATTCTTTTTGGCATCTGTCTTGTTTTTCAACATCGGTTGCAAATATTCACTAGTACATTAAAATGAGTTGCTGCAATGTATGGAACGTTCTTAAACAATAAAGCTTACTATTATTGTTAACCAGATGCATGGGTCATTGGAACCTCTTATATAAGTTGGTCACAAATTAACTGTATTAGAATCAGTGTTTTTAATGCATTTTTATTTGCTCAAAATTATTATTTTAATTCCACACAAAAATAAAGTTTGTGCATTTTAAAAACGCAAAAAGTAAAAATTATGAACAAAGCAGCTACACAATTTAGTGCATGTGCCCCTCACTGCATGCAACTTAATTAGCCGCTTCTAAATTGTGCCAACAATACATCCACAACTACAGTAATGTTAGCCGGCTATATAGTGAAAAATGTAGTGTAAAATAGATAATTACAAGAATTTGCACTGTCATCTTGACGGTGTGAGCTACAGAGTCATTTTATAAGCATGGAAGACTATAAAAACAGGATTGAGGGCTGTTAGAACACTAAATGCACGTCTTGTTACTGAAAACTGCTAATTCATTGATGTAATGTGTTTTAAGTCTGTTCTTTTAAGTGAAACATTTTATGTTGCTGTCTTGGCCAAGGACTCCTTTGCAAAAGAGATTTTGAATCTCAATGGGAAAATATCCTGGTAAAATAAAGGTCAAGTCTGTGATGTTGTTGATGTTAAAGTGTATTCACAACAAAGAGAAATCACGGCAATTCTTTACCTTCCAACCAGGAACGTCCTTCATGACAATCGCCTCCTCTTCTAGATTTTCCCTCAGCATCCGTAGGGACCTGGCCAGACGGGAAATTCAGCTGTTACATAAAGACTAGCATGAAGGGAGTAACCATATGTTAAAAAACTACACAGGTTTGTGTGTGTGTGAGATTTGTTTTGTTGTTGTTGTCACCTTCGGTCTTGCTCTGCCTGCAACAGGGGCATCAGAGCTACCCTGGCTTCCAGCTCCTCAATCTGCAAGCGCCTGCAATGCACAAACACGTCATCACTAGTTCCAACCTGACTGTGAAATATGATACAGACTTTGACCAACATTTGTAACCTAAAGTATAATCGCAAGAATGATCCTACCTCCTCTCTCTGTTCCAGCCAAAAAGCCTCCAGTAGCCAAACACCATGACGCCAATGCCGATGCCGAACATGCTATATCCTGTTGATTAAAGAACGGATTAGTGACAGCTTTTTAAGGAAACATTGTATTTTACCACTGATGGTTAATGTTGGGTTTTGTGTTAAATCTTATCAAGTTTCAGTGTACCAACATTAATAAAAGAGAAAAAAGAATAGGTTGTACTTTCTAAAGTTTTCTCTCTGATGTCACAAAGATAGTATAAATGAATATTGGCTGCGAAGCTGTGTCTTTAAGAACAGCGGCTTACACTACCACAAGGCATCAAGATACTGCCAACTGTATCTTACCTTCATGTCAAACCGGTTTGCCACACCTGATTATACACCATACATTACTCTGTACATTTCAACCTGGATCCTATATTTGGTCCAGTATTGATCGAGAGCACTGCAGCCGCCGGGCTGCAAGGGCAATTGCGCACTGTCAACGTAATGTTACGTCCACTAAAAGTGCTCGTTTTTGCCACTGACAGGCTCAGATTGTTATAATTAGTGTCTGACAACATTATGGAAAGAACCCTACAGAGAAGGAGGAGAGGAGAAGTCCATTTTGAAATCTCGTGAGAGGTGACAACGTGAGTGAGAGTTGGGAGGTTTGTTGTGTAGCTGTTATTTAAAAGATTTTCAATGTCATGGCTGAATATTTAGATGATTGTGGCTTTCAATGGACGCCCGTATTTATTTGAGCCAGAGTATACGGATGATGAGCTCCTACAAATGGAAGAGTGGACGAGGCCCTTTTCACAGAAGCCATCTTGACATGTCACTGCAGGGTAAACACAGGTGTAATTAATAGCATCAGTTAAGGCCCGGTTCCATTTCAGAGGCCGAGGCCCTGGTATTGTGCATGCTAGCTCAGTGGAATGGCTGTGACACTAAATTGAATGGGACCATAATTAATGTGATCATTTCCTCCTGTGTTTAACCGGCAAGTGAAATGTGAAAATGGCTGCCGTGATATTGTCCTCGCAGCTTGTTTCATTTTATTTGTCTGGCAGTGCAGGTCTCCTACGCACCTATCTATTTACACTGCCTGAACCTGTTGCACCAGTTGAGGTGTAATTATAATGTGCCAAAACAAAATAATCCATTCGATGAAAGTTAATGACATTAACTAGGGTGACCAGGTGTCCCGCTTTACGATGGACTGCACAGCGTTTCTATCCCATGTCCCGCATATTAAGACGATGTCCCTCATTTTCATTGTCTCTAGTTTTTCAAAAGACAAACCACTGCAGGACAGATGCTTTTTTAAAAAAAAAAAAATCTGTTTTTTATCCAATGGCTGTGAAGAAAGCAGGGAAGGCTGTCATCATCACGGGGCTGTGTTTGCTGTCAAACTGTGCACACGTGGGTCAAGTGCAGGTTGACCTGTCACCGTCTTTCCCCAACGGAAAAATTTAGATTTTTCAATTTCACACAGTTCATGTGAGTCTCACAAGAAACGTGCAGCTCAAAAAGAGATGTGCCGATCTATGGATGCATTCAGGCAAAGCATAGAGATGTTTATTTTTAAGGTTAGATAGACATTATATCAAAATTGTAGACTACTTCTCAGCCGTAGTAACGTATCCCACATTTGTTTTTTGGGGATCTGGTCACCCTATTAATGACGTTCAACCAATATGTTACTGGTTGTGAATAAAGCAATGCATCCAATGGGTTACAGCTTCTCACGTGTGAGGATTTGCTGTTTCAAAACTTACATGTAGAAAGCCTCAAGCATGAACTCTGTTCTACTCTTACAAATCTGTGTAATTATTGACTTGCAAGAGACTGTGGAAAGATTAGTTCCTTTTATGGCTTAGCACTAGCACAGAATCTGATGGGGGGGGGGCAGATTTAAGTGGAACACCATTTCAGGTGCATTTAGTTTAATAGAGGTTGGTCTCAAGATTTTTCACACAGCAGCTAAACTGTATATGTTTACTAAAGCTGTGGGATGAAGTGCATTATATCAAACATCAAGGTCATTTCCCTTTTTAGAACAACATCATTGATCCAGGTGTTAGTTAGTTAGCAAGAAGTTATCATGTCATTAATAATTAGCACGATCTTTAGCCCCAAACAATGTTACAAACTTTCATATTACATTAATCATATGTATATATTTTTTTTATATACTTTATTTTTTCAAGGCTGTTTTCATATATGCAACCCACTGTTCGTTACTACAGCAGTTTATAAACCAACTTTTAAGTAGATGAGCTTTACAGACAAACCCATCAAATACACTAGAGAAAACAACCCCAACATTCAAAACCACAACAAAACCAAGAAAAGAAATAACGATTATAATAATGACAAAAAGAAAGAATAGAGTTAAAGGGACTGTTTGTAACTTTTTAAGCGTATAAATGTACCGGGTCGGGATCCCATGCGCGTTCGCATATGCGCGGCTTGCGTGTGGCCGGAGTCACTGCTCCTCTGTCTGCTTGCCTTCACTCACACAGCGCGCGCGTTCTTGCGTTCTCGCTCCGCCTCTAGACGAGCATGCGCGCTCACTCCACACTGCAGGAAAGTCAGAGTGTGTTCCAATCCACGTACTTCCAGAAGTACACTTCAATGTAGTGCACTCTGTACTCACTTGAGCAGTGCGTAAATTTCAACGGGGTAGGGTCGTCTCAAATCGAATACTCTGCGGCGCACTGACCGGAAATGACGATCGCAACATTTGACCGAAGCAGAGTGGAAATTACGTTTCCAACGTCGTCGCCTACGATGTGTCCTCCTGTTGGCTGAAAATGCACTGGTATGTTTACGAATTGTATTGTTTTATTCTGTTATCTACGTATGTTTGAATAGTGGTCGTGGCTCCGCCCCTTCCGCTACGTAGCCAAGATGGCGACAGTTGAGTGTGGAAAGTGTCCAGCGTTCCACACTCAACGATTTGACCGTTTTGAGTACAACATCCGGGTACTTTGAGTGCACTGCATTTTGCCGTACTCAAAGTAGTAAGTGTAAGTACAGAAGTACGCAGATTGGAACACTCTCTTAGTTTAGCTCTGAGAATATCTAGTGAATGTACAGTGGATGTTTGTGCAGAAAATAAATGCTGCAGCTCCTCCAGAGGAACAGAGGTTTCCCGTGTCTTGTGAAGTGACGGGGCTCCGCAGCGAGAAACGTTATCGCCTTCGACCAAAGCTCCGGTGTCTCCCCGCGGGCGCAGTCGGGAGACGATAACGAACACTAGGATCAGCAGTGATTCATGGAGAGACCTTCGTCTGGTCAGCTAACATTACTGCCAAGCAGGTGAAATATAGAGTGATATTGTGGTTTTAGCTGACGTGTGTCGCCTCACTGTTTTGAGCGATGCTCGTTCAGGTATATTTAGAGTGAGCAAGCGCGAGCCCGACGCTGATTTTCGTGGACTTAACGGCCACAGATGTCGCTGTTAACAAGCAATTCTGAAAGTTACAAATAGTCCCTTTAAAAAAAAAAAAAAAAACACCAATAATAATACAAAAATAAGAGAGTAATAATAAATAAATCAACAAATAAGTTAATAGAAAATAAAAAGGAAATCTATAGTAATATCATTTACATGGGCACACACATGCATCCTCCTTCACATCAGGTCACCTCCAAACCAATCTACATGTGCATGGTGTTAACCCATGTTACTATATGTTTCCTTCTGTCAGACTCCATCTCTTCTCATAAACATCCTCCATATTCCTCATTTAGTGAGTTCCCTTTTCCATAACTTTTACTTCTTTAATCACATTAATCAATTTACTACATTAATCATATTATAGGACAAACAACATGTATTGTTCCCTCATATAACAGGCATCAACTGAGGAGCATCCAACAGCTGTAACACTTGTATTTCAGTAACTACATCAGTGTAACTGAGGCTCAGCTGTTAGCTTTAGCTGCTGTTCTAGTTAGCAGCAGATATCATGTGTTCTGTTGTGTTACTTAACAGCTCCTGTGTGCATCTGTATATTCCACTAACTGTGTATGTGATGTAAGTACCCGAGAGTCCTCGTTTCGGCAGGTTTCTCTTGTAATCAAAGGAAGCATATCCTCCCGGAGGAGGCATGTCCTGCTTCACCTTGGAGCCCGCCATCTTCCTCCAGCCTGCTGTCCACAAACACGCTGCTGACGTCACTGGATGACACTTCCTCTGTCGTGCTGCAATGAGCTTCAGAGGCTCTCGAGCGCCCCCACGTGTCTGGAGGACAACTGTTATACAGTTTATTATAAACCATACCACCTTTCTTCTTATCAGTTTACTAAATTTAATACAAACTTAATATCAAGAATACCGCAGCTATTGTTTTTATTTTGTACTTCTTAGCTTCCAGTCAAGATAAGATAAGATAAGATAAGATAAGATAAGATAAGATAAGATAAGGTAAGATAAGATAAGATAAGATAAGATAAGATAAGGTAAGATAAGATGAACCTTTGTGGAAATTCAGGTGTCAAAGCAGCAACATCAGCAAACAGAGTAAAACACAGGAGAGGTAAAGGTATACAAAAATTATAAAAGCAATAATGGAGATATAAAAGATACAGAGTGAATGGGTGAACATAGTGTGTACAGTCTGTCAATAAATAAATGTAGTGTGTACAATAAATAAATGTAATATGTACATATGTGCAGTCTATAAAGTGGTATATAGTGTAAAGTGCGCCAGTGGTTAGAGTCCAAGATGGTTGCAGATAGTGCATGTTTAAAGTTCTTAAAGTCCTCATGGTTCTCATATGGCAGTGAGCCTTGGTTGTGGAGCCTGATGGCTACCAGCATGAAGGACTGACCCAGTCGCTTTGTGTTGTGCCGAGGGGGGATGAGTCATAATAAATACTGTATTAAAGGTCCCATATTGTGCTCATTTTCAGGTTCATACATGTATTTTGTGTTTCTACTAGAACATGTTTACATGCTGTAATGACCAAAAACTTATATGCAGTCTTGTATTTTCACTTTTAGTTTTGTTTCATCTGTGATCTCACCAACCTGTCTTTCCTGTTTTCACCTCACTCCCCAACTGTTATCTGATCCGCCTTTATGATACATTCCTTCCTTCTTGCTTGCATTCCATTTACTTCAGTTTCTCTTCGACTTCGGGCCTTCATTTGCTTTGGACACACACTGATCTGATAACCTCTTTACACATCACTTCACTAGTTGAAATTTGTAAAGACGCAATACTGAATGCTAGAGAATAGATTCAACAACCCATGCCCTGATCTTTTGACAAAGAACACTGAGTCAACCCATAAGGTTTTGTTTGAAGTGTTATATCATCCACACATAATAAATGAAAACAAGTGTTTAAAATGTATATTTTTATTTCTTTATGAGCTAGGAAAAAAGTAAACCAAATAAGTTTGTACAATGCAGAGGAGCAGAGAAATGATGCAGTATGGTGAGGGGTACAAGATGAACTTATCTTGTGTATTCCAGGCTCTTGGTAGCTGGGAGATAGTCCCTTTAACAACTGATTCAGGCCGTGTTGTTGTTTGGATTATAGTTGACTAAATCTGAAGCAAGATCTCTGCTTCAAGTGTGGCAAATCCAGCTCCTTCAGAGTTTGCATTTTCTCAGCAATGACAAAACACTCAAATTAATCTTACAATGTTGACATTAATATAAAATAAGCAAATTACAGATGGTAATTACAGATGAATTGAGCAACGACACCATGCTTCTTCAGCTAAGGTGTGAAATGAACAGAGGGGTTCGGGGAAGGCATGCTGTTAAATGGGAGGAAAAAAAAGCTAGAATAAACTCTTCATTTGTGGAAACCACCATATACTGAAATATAATAATAAAAAAACAAAATAACTTACTGTAAATACAAAATAAATTCAAACCTTTAACTACAGGGCTGTGCTGGAACTTTTACAACTCCATTATTTTGTTTTTTGCTTAAAATAAATGTGTATGTTGTTGAATGTGAACTCTTGGGTATGACTATAACCATTCAAGTGTCAAAAGCTTGGGTCAGTTTAACCCACATCATGGCAGAAAGGGCATATAAGCCCAGAACAGAGTACTCAATGCACACATAACTTCTTATCACACTATCATTTAACCACCCAGTCTGGAGGACAGAAGTACCCAGGGGGAAGCCCTTCAAGTATTAGTTTTTTCTTTGCCCCAATCCAATCAAAATAGTTTCTGCACAATTACCAAAGAACAGCAAATCTCAAAATAAACGACAGGAAAAAAGAAAACTCAAAGAACAATCATACAAAGGTAAGGAAGGAACGTTTCTTCATCTTTGAGAGATTGTATTTGCTTAACAGTCCTCCAGGGGTTGCTGTTGACCATATTATTGGAACTCAGGAACTTGGACAAAACAAAGTAGTACTAGAGTAGTATTTAAATTATTTCCATGTGTTTGCAGTCTGCGAGATCGACGAGCGAGAGGGGATCATGTCCAGCAGGTACTCCCTCTGACGAGCGTCAACGGCGGCTGATGTCTTGTGACCTGTCAGGCTGGGGTTCACGTAAGCCATAGTGACTCCTGTGAACATGCAACAGAGAAGCGGGTCAAGGTGTGGAGCAAGCTGCATGCTGGCAGTTTAATGCCTTTGGAGTTGAATAAGAAAAAAGCAGTATGATTTCATAGCAACCCGTGTCCCCACAACATACAGACAGAAAGGAAAAATTACGAAAATTTCTACTCCAAGGTTTAGTAGTGACACCCAGGGAACCAATACACCACCAAACTGAGGGACTAAAGTAGGAAGATTGAGATCACTGGCAGCGGGAGAACTGGGGAGTGGGATTGCCTTGTCCGAAAACATTTCCTCCTTAACTGTATTATATTTTTTATGTAGTGTATGAGATTATACGAGAGGGCAACTTCTGTATAAGATAAGAAAAATTTGGACGTAGGACGTTCAAGGATTGCTTTTGGACCAGACAGGAATTTGAAAGAGAGCCGATGTCAGCAGGCCGGCTGGTATAAATGTGAGTCTACCTGTGTTGCTGTTGCTCTGCTTCTTCCATGCAGTGGATGAGGCACTACCTCCGCTGATATTCCTGCCGCCGGCGATTCCACTGCTGCTCACCTTTGAACTCTGGACAGAGCGGTGGGAAAAGTGGGCATGCTTACCTGGCCGACTGACCAAAGCTGCAGCCGCCACTGCACTCTGCAGCTGGGAGGAGGAGGAGAAGGAGTGGGGGGTGCCCCTCATCCCCAATGATGAGATACCATGGGACAGCTGGCCCTGGGAGCTCTGAGGGGGGAGTTAAGAAACACAGAGAGAGGGGTCTTGAGTTACAGTTGCATCAATTGCACAAATGCTTCCCTTTAAAATAAAAAGTGATTCCAACCTGCTTGATGGAGTGATGGTGAATCATGTTGGCTCCTCGACTGGCCTGGTGGAGGTGCTGGAGGGAGGCCGCTCTGGCGTGAGCCTGCTTCAGCTGCTGAGACACCAGCTTCTCTACTTTCATCGACGAAGAGGACGAGGAGCTACTGTGGGAGACTGGTGAGGACGTCTGCTGAAAAATACGCTGCTCTATTTCCTGCTCTTGTTGCAGTGCTTTGACAAACGCAGCTTTCAGCCTATTGGTATGCTCAGCTTTCAAAATCTTTTTCTGATTGGATGACATGCAGTGTTCACAGAGGAGTGCCCCGCCTTTGGTCTTGTCGTGCCTCCAGCGGCAGGTGAAGTCCGTTTTGCACTGGGTGCAGGTGAAGGGCTCTCTGGTAATGGTCTTGGACAGTGCTAGACCCGTCTTCCCTGGATGGAGAGAGATGGGAAAACCAGACGCACTGATTGAAAAAACGAACAGAGGTGCCTTTATGGTGTCACAGGTAGACAGATATTTAATCCTGGGTGAAAGTGGGGATATCCTGACTACATATGGACAGTATTTCAATTCCATAAAAATGGACAGGTCAATTGCTAACGCTTTAGCTTTACCCTAACGTCTTAGACTGAAACTAATGACTATTTTTTATTATTGATGAATATAACAATTATTTTCTCAATTAATCATTGTATTAGTTGTGTAAAATGGCAATTACAGTTTACTACAGCCCAAGGAGGGATCACAAAATTGTGTGTTTAGTCCAACCAGCAGTCCAAACCTAAAGATATTCAGTTTACTATCATATGTAACAAACAAAAGCAGAAAATCTTCACAATTTAGAAGCTGGAACTAGAGGACGTTTGGCATTTTTACTGGAAAAAGTAACACACCTCTGTGGATGGTATCCAGCAGATTCTGTACCACTTCTTCCAGTCCCACCAGGTAGATGAACTCATTATTGGCTGCAGAGGGCAGGAAGTTGAACTCTGGTGCAGGGGGCTTGGGTGGGGGAATCTCCAGTAGGGTCTTCTCCAGTTGTTTGCGCAGGGCGAGTTTAGCTGCAGCTTGGCGGCTGGCTGGAGAGTCATTCACGCTAACCACGGACACACCGCTACTTCCTGAGGAAGAGCCCTTCAAACTGGAGACCTTTGAAAAACAAGCAAAGACAGGAAAGAAACCAGACAGGTGTAAACATCCAGTCAAGGTCAGAATATGTTTGAATTGTCTGAGTGATACAGAAGTTACCAAAGGGCTGTTAGTGTTGATTAATTGCAAGGATCAAAGAACACTGACCAGACAGTTGGAGCCCTATTTAAAGGGACTGTTTGTAACTTCTTACACGTATAAATCACCCGGGTCGCTTGCATATACGCGCTCGCTTGTGCGCGCTCGCATATGCGCGCTTGGGTGTGGCTACGCTGTTCAGACAAGACTCCAACACAAACTACACAGAGGCACCAAAACTGCAAAGTTCTATCTAGTGAAGCCCCTCTTGCAAAACAGTGTTGGCCGCAGTCGGAGGACGCGGGGGAGACCGTAGCTTTGGTCTCCAGGGCCAGTCTCTGCTGTACTCTGCTCCTCTGCTCGCCTTCACTCAGCTCGCTCCACCTCACGTGCATGCGAGCACACTACACACTGCAGAAGACTTCGTAGCTCTGAGAATATCTAGTGAACGTACAGTGGACGTTTGTGCAGAAATAACTGCTGCAGCTCCTCCAGACCAACAGAGGTTTTCCGTGTCTTGTGAAGTAACGGGGCTCCGCAGCGAGAAACGTTATCGTCTCCGACCGGGTGCCGGTGTCTCCCACCGGCCGCGGATGGGAGGCTGAGGCAGGAAAAGCCAACACGAGGATCAGCAGTGATTCATGGAGAGACCTTCGTCTGGTCAGCTAACATTACTGCCAAGCAGCTGACATATAGAGTGATATTGTGGTTTTAGCTGACGTGTGTCGCCTCACTGTTTTGAGCGATGCTTGTTCATGTCTATGTAGAGCGAGCACAAGCGCGAGCCCGACGCTAACTTTCGTTGACTTAACGGCCACAGGTGTCGCTGTTAACAAGACATTTCTGATTCTTACAAACAGTCCCTTTGAGGCTTCTGTGACCATATAAAAAATGTACAAATATTAAAGAAAGACACTTCTCGGCTAGAATTAAACTGCTATACAGAAGTGTAAAATCCAGTGGTTAATATATAATTATTAAAACTTATAATACATTTACATCTATGGACCAGTTTTGCTTTGTTTTCATACAGGGGTTTGTTACAGCTTCTTGTTGTACATAATGTCGGTTAAGTATAGCCTTCAGTGATTTATGTTCAGAGAAAAGCATTGATTCAATTCAACAGTCAACTGATGATTTAATCCACAGACACCTCCTGCCTCAGACAGTCTTCAGCTGAACCACCTGCTCAGTCAACCAGTGTGAAGCTAGCAGTCACTAAAGTTAGCCAGCTACTTCATAATGTTACCTTCACTTCAGTTTCCCAAAAGGTAAGGTCATTAGTAAACTCTATTTAATAGGTAACTCACTAAGATGACGGTCAGGCCACTGAAATGTTTCGTTATGTTAATGTTAGCATGTTGTTGGTCAACAGTTTATAAACTAATTAGACTGGTCATTATATTTAGTTAACTAGTTTAAATCTGTAACATCACCTAACGTTTCTTCTGTCCTTAAATAATATAATAAAGTCCAAGCACCCTGTCAACTTAACGAAGACGTTAAACGGAATCAAATCTTAGTTTCCATGATTTCTAACGTCAGCAGCACATGCTAACCTAGCCTAGCTAACCTAGCCTAGCTAACCTAGCCTAGCTAACCTAGCTAGCTGAACGCACTTACTGCAGCTTCGTTACGATGTTCAGAAACTCTTTCATGAACCTGAACAGCGGTATGAACCCTCGAGCGTCCAGACCACCGCTCTCTTCGCTTCCAACGCCGATATAAAAGTAAAATAGCCACAAGTTTCCTTTTTCTGTCATCCATTTCTTCAGAGTTTAAACAAAGAGTACAGAAGCAAAGAGGCGAAACTCTTTTTTACAATGACCGCTGCGGTGGGGCTGCCGCCATTTTGGACTGAAGATTATAATTAGTCCATAGTCATGAATGTATAAAGAGATGTCAGTTATGGCAAGAGGTGGCAACTGAGATCCATAAAATAATGGGAATATAGTTAAAGTACTCATTCATTACACTATACTTGGGGAAAAATACCAGAAATTGTTTTACACAAAGATAAATATTTAATAAAGATTCTCTTGGCAAGTAGTAAGAAAGCCATAACTCGAAAGTGGTTGCAGACTGATCCTCCAACATTAGACCAATGGCGGGGTATTGTAAATCAAATATATTGTATGGAAAGATTCACATTTATTTTAAGGCTTAAATTGGAAAAAAGTATTGAGTACTGGGTAAAATGGATTGTGTATTTAAACCATTGATTGAGGGTGTGACATTGTATATTAAGATGTATTTACAAAAATGTAATGTGACCTGACATTGTAACACCCATGATGACCTCATGCTCTTTGTTCTCAAATAAAAAAAGAGTTTAAAAAAAAAAAGGATATTTTTTTTTAGGTAAATCAACTTCCCAGTACAAACACCTAAATATAGCCCTCATTTAAATCATTATGTCCTAAAGTTGTTAAATTCACTAATAGCTGGATCCAGAGTTATTTTCCTCAGCATAATGAATGACATCAGACCCACAGGACTGCACTGCCCTGGACGTTCATATGACATATACGGTTCTGTCAGCTTCCTGCTGGCTGTATGCGGCTGTTCTTCTAATACTGTGAGATTTCTTATTTTAAAATCAATTTAAAAGCGTTAGCATAAGGGATTTATGAAAGAATGTCAAATATTAACTTAATGTAATATTTTGAGATTGTGCACTTTTGTTACACCTCAAACTTGTAGAATTAATCAAAGAAAAAAAGAAATAAAATAATTGCAATTGAGTACCAATCACCGGCATTAGTTTGTTGTTTTGTTGGTTTGTTTCTTGGTTTTTCCGTTTGGACGATATCTCCAAAAGTCCAAGATTGATTTGAATGATTTTTTTTGGAGGGGTGGGGTGTGACGCAATGAACAATCCATTCGATTTTGGTGGCGATCCAATCATGATCCGGCTTTGGGAATTGTAATTGTAATAACTCAGCTCAGCCTGTGCATTAGCACCACAGGCCACCACAGGGGGGCAGCGACGTACATGAAACCTGCCTGGGTGGAGGTCTGCGCTTCCACCCAGTGCACTTCTAGTTTGGTATATGTTTCTGTAATTGTACTTAAAGATTTTTGACTGAAATGTAGTGAATTGAATGAAAATCCTTTTTGTACATTTTCTCAACCTGAACACAAATACATTTAACTGTAAACACATACTATTCAGGCAATACATCTACCAGAGTTAATTTAATTGGATATTTTAGTCTTCCACCCTGGACTTTAACCTGAAAGCACCTGTGAAATACTGACCAGTGTGTTAGCACTATTGCCAATTCTGATGAAGCCTGAGTTGACCATGCCTCTCTGGATGTGGGTTACAGGGGCTGAGTTCCTGGGGCCCAACAGCAGAGGAGGCGGTCCTGAGCCCGAGCCTCCAGAGGCGGCCAACTGCTGCTGCTGCTGCTGGCGGAGAGCCTGGATCTGCTGTGGAGATACAGAGATGGGCTAACCAGGACAATGAGAGGGATGACACGGAGGGACATCACAGACAAAGGTAGTGGTGGACAAGGGAGGGGCATCAAAAGCACCAAGGCAAAGGGCACACACACAGAGAGAGAGGTGCAAAGAGAGATCATAAGTCTCAAGTTTAAGTGTAATTATTTCCCTGCAGATTGTCCCAGAGTGAAAAACAGCAGTAAGCTGCTACAACTCAGGCTATCATTGCCCTGACAAAGATATCTTTAAATATAAAAATACAATATCTTTGCGTGGTAATATTGTTAACATCTCCCCATGACTCACCTGCGCCCCTCTGACCAGAGGTGGCATTATAATCTGGGAGCCATGTTTGGACGACACCAGCTGCCCTCCTCTCACCAGCGGCGGAGGGATGACCGTGCCTGAACACCTGCCTGTCAAAATCTGGTCAGAGAAAAAACCCATCAGAAACGGCATCAACTACAGTATGAAGTTGCTGTCACACAGATACGCTGCCTGAGTGCATGAGTCATAGTAGAGCATTAACCTGCTGAGAGCCTTTATTGCTTGTAATTGTTCCACGAATTAGAGGAGGAGGAGCAGAGGAGCCGGACAGACCTGAGGACTGGAGAGGAAATGGAGAAAGATATTAAACAACAAACAGGATGCTTGAAGTGGAAGCCTGTGTTGTGGGGATGTGCGACGCTTCGTGTGACCCTGTGTTGATGCGAGTAACAACCGTTTACCTTCTGGAGAGTGTCCTTCTGTATCTGGCTCTGTCGAAGTTTCTTCAGAAGCACCAGCTTGGCCTCCTCCAGTCTCAGCTCCTCCTTCAGCTGCTTAATGATGCGCTCCCTCTCCGCTGGGCTGCTCTTCTACAGATGACAACATCAGTTACACCACTCGATTTACAAAAGACAAAAGTACTTTCCAGTGACTAAAATTGTCCACTTACAGTCATGCATCTTGTGGGACATTGAAGCCCCGTCTACTAACTCATTTTCAGTTGCTCTGAGTATCAATGACATGCCTTAAGTGTAACTTAAATCTTTCAGGTTAGAAAATAACTTGGTCACACCATGGCCAAACTATACCAACTTGTCGTGTCCATTAGGGCTCTGCAATTAATTGAATTTCAATTTCAATTACGACAACAAGATAATCGTCATAAAACAGTTATTGTGTCGCATTCTGATTCCTAATGACGCTCTCGTTTTGTCTTGTGTTATAAATCCAGCGCACGCCTTTCCTTTACAGTGGTGCGCTTTTGCCCCGCTCTGAGGGTCATAGATGGCTGCTCGGTGTGGGAGGATCCCCTTGTGTGAACTCTTCCCGGCGCTGGCTGGCCCTCGCCGGGCGTATTTCCTCCGTGGTGGTGCGCGGCGACCGGCTCTAGGTCGGCTTGGAAAGACCCGGGGTGAAGGTGGCGCTTTACAGCAACCCTCGCAGGGCAATGGGTCGGACTGTCCTCAGTGTCGGCAACCTGCCCGACCCGTCTTGAAACATGGACCCTGTCTCGTTTGTCATCACTATTCATATCTATACAACCAATGTGTTTATAATTAAATAGTTTACTAGAGCACAAAGTTCTTCATAGATCTATCTTCTTGATTTTGCTCTCAAAGTGCATCAGACTGATGCATTTAACTTTAAAACGTGAGATACAAGATGTCGTTTCTAAATGCATGATATTTCCAAAGTCTATGAGTAATCACGACAAATAATCGTGATCTTAATGTTGACCAAAATAATTGAGTAGCCCTAGTCTCCACATTTTTAAAAAAATCCAAAAAGCTAATAGCCAAGGCCTAGGTTATGATTCAAACGTGTCTCAGGATCCATCTCAGTAGTAGTAGTAGTAGTATAGTAGCATGAAATGCACAACTTATAACTTTGTGTTTACATGTTTCTCACCATGAGCAGGTCTGTGTCCAGTTCCTTAAAGTGGCTCAAGCCGTTCATCTGTGGACTGGGGGAGTCGTTATCTGACAGGATGATGACATCGTCATCTTCAGAGGACGGAGGGCGCTTCTCCTTTTTTATACTGCTGGACAGAATAAGGACAATGGCATTCAAATTTAGATTCCAGTATTTTATAAATCAAGCACTAATACTGTATACAGTGGACACAAAACAGCATTACCGGTATATCGGTTATGGCAAAACTATTACTCAAATAAACTGTCAGGATGTAAAAGAATATATTAACATTTTTCCACAATGGAAAAAAGGTTATTTAATCAATTTCAACCTCTTAACATCCCATTTTCCCCTTTTATTTCCCCTTAGGTAGATGTAACGTTGTCAACATCATCTTATTCCACACTATCTGACATTATCACAAATATTCTGTTTCAGCTTGTTCCAGCTCTTTACTGAAACTTTATAAAATGTAGGACTTAATGTTTTGTGCAGCTGCACCGAAGTATTCAAAATGCTTTATGTCTCATTTTATACACATTTACACAAAAGTTAGACAAATTAAGATATATTTGGTATTTTTCGAAAACGCTGGGATCTTCACTTGAATTTGTAAAACTGTTATTTGGGTTTAAACAATGTGTAGCTGCACATTATGAGTTTGTGCTGACTGATCCAGTGGGGTTAAGGTTAAGAACATTTTATGGCTGTTTGAGGCAAGATGAAGAAGTACACCTCAACTAGCTCAAATATTAGAATCTATTAGTAACGTCTGTATTCACACCGATCTGCTCCTCAACCACAAACATCATTTATGACTGGAGGTTAATCCGCTCCACTATAATCTAAAATCCAGACATCTCTCCTCCACACAGCTTCTCTTCATGTTGATGCTACACCAACAACAGAACCGTCCTAAATGCAGAGGAGGAGCCAGGTGGGGCTTAAAGCTCCAGTAAAGGTCTTTTAGCCACAATAAGACGGCTGTTTGAGAGCACCTATTTCCTGTTGAAACAGGATATTGTGGCAGCGCATTACAGTCGTCTGAGTCATTTGGGGGTGACCTGTATCAGGCTACATACGTCATTCAAAATGGAAATGAACGCATGTGGGAATCTTGGAGGCAGTTTGGATCAACCTTTATATATTACACATGTAGCTTCTCCTGCAAAGCGACTAGTTCAACTACGGGCCAAATGTGAGAGCGGATGACCTAAATTCTTTAACTAGAGGCATTAAAAAACTGAAGATCATGAGTAATGTTCCTCTAAAAAACAAGGATGGACTTGTGATTACACAGATTATGTGTTTTTATGAAGTCGGTAAAGTCTGTACACGACAACGTGAGGCCTGTCTCTCCTCGCCGGCCTCCTTATATGTGTGTGTGTGTGTCTCCTCAGGGCTTAGCGCCATCATCACTTCCTGTGGATTAATCACTACTCTTCCAAAGAAGTCACATGACCTCAAAGTCATTATCACGTGACACATTCACTTTTCCTCCTCCCCCCCTGCCCTCGCTGTTCCTTCCACTGTGGAAACCATGGCAACAACCGGCTGGAACCGGTTTGTGACACACGGCTTCATTTTGTGTGAGTGGAGTTTTTAGGGTTCAGGTGCTGAGTGGGGGGAAAATGGAGGTAGACTAAAAGATAAAGTTAAACATCACCTCTGAGGACAACAACCCCCCCCACCCCCTCTACCCTGCATTGTAATTCAGGAGCGTAAAAGTAACTTTAAACATTTTCAGTCTTTTTAGATTCAGATAAAGTGTAATACATCCTTTTGTACACTCTTATAAAAGTGAGTTTTTCCTAACAAGAAGCCTGCAGCCTTTCTGCTCTCTAGATAAAGTTTCCATCATTACTTCTTTTACATATACTTCATGTGGTTGTCACAGCTGAAGGGAGTTTACTATAAACCGTTTCTCACCCTCTGGAGGTGCTCATGTCCACGGGCTGCTCTCCCGTCTGAACTTCCACTTTAATGGTGGCCTTCACCTCGCCTGCAGCCAGCATGCCACTGGACACCTTTGGCTCCGCCGGTCGGACCTGGCTCTTTGTGTCCATAGCTGGCTCTGTCCTCACCTTGCTGGCTTTGTCGTTGCAGTCAGTCTGATTGTCTGAGCTGGGTTCAACCGTCATCTGTTCTCTCTGGGTCCGCTCCTGATCGTCCTTAACTGGCTGAGAGGCCAAAGGTAACGCTAAAGATAACGGAGACGGGCTCTGCCGTTCCTCCTGCTCTTTCACGTGCTCTGATCCGACCATAGTCCGGTTGTGATCTTCCTGTGCCAGTACAGAGTCAGGTTCAGGTTCAATTTGTTCCTGTGTTGTAGTTTCAGAAGGGTCCAATTTAGGCTTTTTGCTTTCATTTTCATCATCAGAGGGTTCTACAGAATCGGGAGCAACATCCTTCTCCAGCGCCCTCTTCTGGCTGCGCGTCTGGCGGACAGCCTCCTCAGACATCCCCTGCAGATATAGGAAGAAATAACTCAATTATCTGTATTATTTTATATTTTAACATTTTTTATTAAAAGCAACAAATAAGACAGAACTACAATTGGCTACATTTTCTGGAGAAAAATGTTAGGCGTGCTTGCTTAAGCCAAGTTCACACTACATTAGTTTCAAAGTCGTCAGATCACTGTACTGTTCACACTACGCAACTTGCTGTCTTGTATGAGGGGTGAGGACTTGATGAGGTCTCCAAATTGCGTTCCATCACAAAAACACAGGCGAGAAGTGACGGGCGTAGTCATGCTTGTTGATGTTGTTGTTGGCACAGGTGTTCAAAGAAATGACCTGTTTCCACAAGTCTTTACTATTTCCCCTCTGTAGATCTGATTATGTGTTATGTTCATTCTTGCAAACATCCAACACCCTGGGGTGCAACAACAACTTTGGTCCGTGTTGCAAATGCAACACATACAGTAAGTTCTTATTGTTATAGGCGATCCCTCCACCAGTTTTGGTTTCCCCTCAACCCGTGTCTCGCGTTCTCATTATCTGTAGCCCTGACAGACACCCAGACAGGTCCAGATACATAGCATGCTAGATATCTGGAATGTGTCTGCGAGGCACCGGTGAACCTCTCGGCTCCCGTCTTTGAACAGTTCACACATGGCGCTCAAGCACCCATGTGCGTGTGAAAAGCTAACGCGGACCTACCTCTGATCTGGGTCTTTTGTATGGAGAATCAGGGCTAAAGTCAAGTACTATGAACGAGGCATTATGCTGAAAAAAGCAGGTGTAAACACCATAAATACGATAATATGGTAATTGTTGAAAGCAGTGGAAATGTCAGCTGAAGTAGTTGAACCTGGCTAGCCATTGCAGATGTAAACCAGTAAACAGGTTAACACGTAGGCCTAATGAAAAACAAATCTTTGCTTGTGAAATATTGTGAGTTGCAGTAAAGTTCAAACACTTAAAAGGAGTTGAAGTGTCAGTTTAAGTTAAAACATAAAACTTTTGTTTACAAGAAAACTCCACAGGGCCCCTTTAAGGTGTCAGTTCAAGCTAAAAAACAGTTGCAAGTTTAAACCCAACAGGTAGTTAGGCTCCAACATTTTTCTATGTAAGTCCTGAAAGACGTTAAAAGAACATCTGAAGAGTAAGAGATGAAAGCAGCTGAAGTGAAGGACAAATACAAACACATCAACAAAAGTCTATTCATTTAGCTCTCCATGACTAAGGAACATCCTGCAATGTGTTCACTGAATTAATTAACTTGAACCAATACATTTGGTTAAAAATAAAGTTGATTACAGATGTTTGAAACAACAGCTGCACTGCACAATGTTTAAAAAGACAATTTAAAGCTCTGATTGTCACAATTTATTCCTGTGATGTTGACATTATCTGACAAACATACAATACAGAGCTATTATAATAATAAATTAAGTTGTGGTTGTGATTGTGGGCCTATCATTCTGAACTTAAGTAGACAAAACTGACCTTGAGTCAGCTGTAGGGGACACAGGGTGACTAAAATGGCGCCCAGACAAAACATGTGGAATAAGAAAGGTCACATGACCCAGATGTTGACTCAAGTATAATTCCAAAACATCCAATTATCCAAATGTCAGAGCAAACCAAAAACCAAAAGAAAGAAAAACTGAAAAAAAGATGGGAGTACTAAATAAGTCCTCAATGTTCAGTGCAAAACAAAAGAAAAAACAACTGAGGATCACTTCACTGTTTTTTGTAAGAGGGATAACAACAAAAAAGTTGCTGCCGTGCTGCGGTGAGACATCAAAACAGCTGGAAAAACATGACAACGTCGTAATCACATCAGAGTTAAAAGGGACTTGGGGAATATCCAAAAATTAACTGGAGCATGAATTCTGTTAAAATATTCATAGTGACACATTAATCCAAGTATTTTAGTAATTTATGTAAGTGAAATTATTTTTTCATTCATTTCAGAGAGCTAGTGCACCAAAGAGCACCGGATCCATTACCGACTGATGTGCCCCCTGTACAACAAATTCTATCCCACCGGATGTTGACATGCCAGCAGACAGAAAGACAGAATGTACATGGTAGGTACATACGGACACACATTATACCCCTACAGTGGCTGCTCTGAATCCCTCAGTGTTAGGTCAGAAATGAGAGGAGACACAGGTAGACCACGAGTCAATACATGTTTATATTTATGGTTTTGATAATCACATTGTATTGTGTGTATAAAGAACACCCTGCCTTTATCTGCACAATAACAAAAGAAATGTGTACTATAAGAGAGTCAACCTTACTATTGATAAATCAGTGGACTTGACTACCGCCGACTGCTGGCGTGAAGAGATATTTCCTCTCACGCAGACACAGAACGTCCGTGCTATCTGGCCGTCGGGTGTAGTCTTTGCGGGAAGTTCGGGATGCAACTTGTTGGCCAAAACAAAGGCGACATAAGACGACGAAACAGGCGGTCTTCGTCGCCACAAGTTCTCTGATGTCAGGTTGGTGTGTCCCCAGCTTTAGAAAGGGAGGAGTGACGGAGGGGGTACTCCGTTGGTTGCAATCTGCAACCTCACCATAAGATACCACTAATCCTTCAAACTGCTCCTTTAAACATGTACAGAAAAGAAAATGACTGGTCAGTCCAACACCGAGTGTGTTACATGCGCAATACTATCCCAATTATCATCAGAATTTAGGGAGTATCCTCATTGCGCAGTTTAACGTCCTATTCTTTCAGAAATGTGGATAAACCCTTGTCCCTAGCTGGGGTTCTCCGATAGAGACTGTGATAGTGTGGCATGTTAACACTTTACCAGGTTTCCTGTTACCTTTTGTAGACAAAAAACATGATGGTAAATGATGTAATGATTGTCAAAACGCTGAAATAAAGGGAAAGCACAACTGTGTTTATCCTCAGCTGCTGAGGTAACTCAGTAAGTACAGAAATGACACAAAGTGGTTCAGATGTCAAAGGATCAAGACACACCTGCACGCAGATGGTCAAAGACTGTTATGACCATGTAAACAGGGAAGTGAACAACCAGGTTTTTAATGTTCCAACTTCAACAAAACCAGGATAAGACTAAAAAAAATGGGCACACTATTGTGCAATCAAATCAAATATGTAAAAAGGTGAACACGTGCTGGCCCGTGTGGCATGCTGCAGGAGACGACCTGTGCTCTCAGTTCAGAATCCCAAACAGAAAGCACAAGTGACATTCAGAGACCGACTCAGACCGCCGCTATTTACGGGACGACCACAAAGAAGAAACACAGCACCGTTACGTCCTGAATCATATTCATGAATGTATGTTACAGAATCGAGGCCCGGTCCTTCCAAGTCTGCTGAGGCCGTCAGTCTGCCCAGCGACACGCTACAGGAAGCTATGTTTTTTTTTAAGGAAAAAAAAAGGACTACAATTAACCCTTACAACCTACTACTTCTCAGTGAAACACACTGTACACACAGTCCTGCCCCCTCCTCTTCCTGTTCTCAGAGTGGTTATGGCGGCGAGCATAAAGCACACTCAGTGTATCCATGATGTACCTATATAGACTATACATGCAGAGTCCCGATGCAGCATGCAGAGCAATCATCTGATAACAGAGAGCTGACTAAGTTTTTTTTAAATACTCTGACATCACTGAGACACACATGACATGACCCTTCCCAGGATTCAGTGGGACACAAAGCACTTTTCCTGAGAACTGGTTTAAACCGGTTGGCTAGTGTGTGTGTGTGTGTGTGTGTGTGTGTGTGTATGACTGAGAGAGAAGCTTGTTTTAACCCTTCAGGTGCCGGAGTAGACGCCGTGCTTCCACAGTGACGGCCATTACACGGCATGTGAGTGCGTGTGTGTGTGTGTGTGCTGAGGAGAGTTGTGATGGCGTTTTTAATTCTCATGCTGTGAAATGATGCTGGGGGAAGAAGTTAGACGCACCAACCCCCCCGACCTCATGCAGACACCGACCCTATCTTTGTAACGGGGTATCTGAATGGCTGACAGGTTTCACATTTCATCTCCATGGCAGTTTACACACATTTCCATCAAGCCCACACACACACACGCACACACGTATGACGGATCAAACCCCCTACCACCCAAGAACCTGACATCACATGCAACCAGTGCAAAGGCTCTGAAGGCATCCAAAACTGAAAGGAAAACTCAACTTTACACTTTAATTCTACGTCTGTACACAAAGTTAACATAGAAGTAAACTGACTGTGCACTAACACACATATCAAAGAGCTACACTGCCCATTTCAATATTACATTATTTCTATCAATGTGGTTTTCAAAGTTTCAGAGTATGATTATCAGAATTATCTCGCTACACAATATTATCCTGATAAATATTCAAATAAGATGGAAATCCTCGAACAGCATTTAACGACACTGTAAAAACGCCATTGTACTGTGTGTGGTGGTGCGTTCATGGTGATGTGTCCTTAAGTTTGTTGGGCTGCTGCCTTTGGCTGTCACTCTCATAGTACTAGTTTTCCATCAGCAGTTCTTTCTGGCATTATTTCTCTGCCCTTTCCCAGCATGCTGTTTGGTCTTCCATTGTAGGAGAGGGCGTTATTTCTGTAAAACGGGAATAAACGGCACACTAAGTTGAGATACGTGCCATGATATGTATGTACAGTAGGGGTGTAAGAAAATATCAATACACATGAGTATCACGATATTATGTTTTGCGATACTGTACCGATTCTCCAAAATGCTGTATAGATTTTAACTAACCTCTTAATAAATCTGACGCCCCGTCAGCGGACCCGGACGCTATTCTGTCTTTTGGAGGTTGTAGCGGTCACTTTTAAAGCTAGAGTGAAGACACTGGCATATTATGAAACTAGAAAACCTAAGAAATCCATTTGTACCAACCAACCAACCATTTTGGGGAGGAAAAACTGGCATGGCCATTTTCAAAGGGGTCTCTTGACCTCTCACTTCAATATATGTGGATGAAAATGGGTTCTATGGGTACCCACGAGTCTCACCTTTACAGACAAGTCCACTTTATGATAACCACATGCAGTTTTGGGCAAAAAACATGCAGGTTCTTGCATGCAGTATAAATGTGTTCTTTTTTACCATGTTTGTCATCTTATCATTAAGCTATGACAATTAATTAGAGTTTATAGGGCTCTAATATACAGTACATGTAATAATTCTTAACCAACAGCACGTTAACTGTAGATACTGCTTACGTTTTTTATGCTAAAAAAGGTCTGATCTAATATCTCATTATTGCTCTATTTGGTTAACTGATAGTACAGCCTGTTTGAAGACTTTTAAAAAGTTCTAATCTAATCAAACTCAAACCTCCCATTATCATTTGCAGTGTAATTCCATATATCCATAACCATATTATTATATTGCACTGTGCAGGTACTTGACTCTTGGCGAGTGTGGCTTTCACCAAGGCAGAATACTTGTACTTTAATCTGGTATCAGGTTGCTACCACTATCAGGGCGCCGCTCATCCATATCCAGAGTTTATCTACACCGGTCTTGTTTTCTGCCGAGTGTCTTTACTTCCTGCCCCGCAGTGGTTATTTATCTAATCACTCGTGGATCATGTCAACCATCAGTCACTCAATCATCCTTCATTCATGCTGGCAGACTCACTCTCAACCATCATCGATGTCTGGCTGCACATAGAGGGTGCATTCAGCATGTTATTTACCCACTGACCGACCTTTAACCTGTGAAAACATATTTCTACACTGCACCGGGTGTTCAGAAACCTGTGCCCAGTCATAGAACTGCTGCACTGGCAAATTATTCTTATCAATTATCTGATTGGATCTGTCAGAATAACAAATGATAGCGATGATGATGGTCTCCAAGCATCAACTAGTAACAAAACCTTCACAATAAAATGATCTAAGCTGGTTTGATTGAACAATTTAACTTTGGAGCTGATCACTGGCTTGCTCAATGACATAACTTTAACTCTTAACAAGTCAGTGCTTTATGGAGCAACTAGCACCACTGTCTACACAAAACAGGCAGAAAAAGGCAATCAGTGCTGCTGCCTATATATTTGATGAAGTCATGGAGGCTTGACTAAACAGCTGCCCTGTGACCCCTGCAGTCATGTGCAGCAGCTTAAAATGTGTCCAGCAGACGACCCTTTCCAGAACAGTGGCTGATTACACAACTCTGCTCTGGATCGCTCTTATGTGTGATCACTGGAACAGTGATTTCTGGAAAACAAGGCTGAAATTTCTGAGCACTTTCTGACTCACACTTTGTCTTGTAATTTTAATACTATGAATACACTGGGTCATGAGTCACCCCAGGATGGTGGATAGGACTACCAGTGGATGTACAACTTCAACACTGTCTGTCATAACAGGTAGTAGCTAGTGGGTATTGCCGTTGTCAAAGCAAAGCATTCTCCTCTCTTCTGACCTGTGTTAGCCAACCCCTTTCTCTAAAGGCAACCTGTATTTTGTTCACAGTGACAGCTTATAAACAATGCAACAGGTTTTTAACATGCAAATAACACTTTTCAGGGTCTTTGTCCACATGGACAACTGACTGTTTATTCCAGATCTCCACAAAGAGGCAATAAAGTCTCCTCACTTTACCACCATTCCAGCCTCAGTCCACATGGCAGGCACAGTACTTGGTTTTAAGTGGCTTTGTTGTGCATAGGTCCTAATTAACCAATGGTCATTGATTACTGATAAAGATGTTAAATATATTTGACAAAAGCAACAGTTAGCTGATTGACAGAAAATTAATCCGCAACAACTTTTGATAATCAACCGATTGTTTAAATATTTCAGACAAAAATGGCCCAAATTCACAAATATTGTCTAGTTTTCTTATACTTTTATAATAGTGTACTTAATATTTTGGATTCTGGACTGTTTTGGTTGGACAAAACAAGACTTCTGAAGACGTCCCCTTGAATTCTACCGTTTTGTAATTCCTGTTAATTTAAGTCAATCCTGATGTTGCGTTTCCACATAAAAGAATGATCCCAGTCACTTCCACACAGTGAGGAATACAGCTTATTAATTAAACACTGGTATCGGATCGGTACCAGTATCGGCCAATACCCAAAGATCGGTATCGTGACTGAAAAAGTCGGATCAGTGCATCCCTAAAAATAATCAGCGCATTATTAAGCGATATTGAAAGTGATGGTTTACTGCAGCCCAAACAACAACCATAATCTCTGAAATATATAACATTAACCAATGAAAGAAATAATTAATGTAACAACTTAAAGCCATTCATGTGTTCATCCCGGATACAACCTGTTTAAGCGCCTCCCATCAGGCAGGCGCTTCAGATCAATCCGCACACGCACAAACAGACTTGAAAACAGCTTTTTCTCCAACTGCCGTAAACCTCCTGAACTCTGACATCTCCTCTGTCTGAGCTGAACACGTGCAATGTAAATGTGCAATAACACGTTGGTCACTTTTGTGTCACTTTTGTGCAATGTAAATACTATAAATCTACTGTCACTATCTCTTTTTTTATTGTATTATCTTTTCATTAGCACCTATGGGATTGTCACAATCTAATTTCGTTGTACTACACAATGAAAATAAAGGTCTTGAATGTTGAATTTTGATACTATGTAATAAGACCATAGTAAATCTAAAAAAAAAAAAGTGCAATTAAACTTGAAAGTCTTAAACTATTACAAATAAAGTTAACAGCAGCAGCCAGTGCCTCCATAACAACACCATGCAAAAATGCTGCATGTAGTTTTGTATCAACAAACCGGCTTCCGTCATATCCAATCATTAAATATTAAAAGCTTTTAAATGCATCCGTACAAATAAAACAGACAATGTAGTATAAACTGGTTTGATGGCCACAGCTTTTAGTTCTGAAGCGTTGCAAACTGGTATGACTGTGGTGATTGTATTATCTTTTATATTTTTAATATTTAGATTGCACTATCTCTTTTTTTATTGTATTATCTTTTCATTAGCATTTATGGGATTGTCACAATCTAATTTCGTTGTACTACACAATGAAAATAAAGGGCTTGAATCTTGAATCTTGATACTATGTAATAAAACCATAGCAAATCTAAAAAAAAAAAAAAAAAAAAAAAAAGTGCAATTAAGCTTGAAAGTCTTAAACTATTACAAATAAAGTTAACAGCATGCAGCCAGTGCCTCCATAACAACACCGTGCAAAAATGCTGCATGTTTTTTTTTGTATCAACAAACCGGCTTCCGTCATATCCAATCATTAAATATTAAAAGCTTTTAAATGCATCCGTACAAATAAACAGACAATGTAGTATAAACTGGTTTGATGGCCACAGCTTTTAGTTCTGAAGCGCTGCAAACTGGTATGACTGTGGTGATTATATTAATATTGCACTATCTCTTTTTTTATGTATTATCTTTTATATTTTTAATATTTATATTGTACAATCTCTTTTTTTATTGTATTATCTTTTCATTGGCACCTATGGGATTGTCACAATGGCAATAAAGGGCTTGGATCTTGAATCTTGATACTATGTAATAAGACCATAGTAAATAAAAAGAAAAAAAGTGAAACTATTACAAATAAAGTTAACAGCATGCAGCCAGTGCCTCCAGAACAACACCGTGCAAAAATGCTGCATGTTTTTTTTGTATCAACAAACCGGCTTCCGTCATATCCAATCATTAAATATTAAAAGCTTTTAAATGCATCCGTACAAATAAACAGACAATGTAGTATAAACTGGTTTGATGGCCACAGCTTTTAGTTCTGAAGCGCTGCAAACTGGTATGACTGTGGTGATTATATTAATATTGCACTATCTCTTTTTTTATGTATTATCTTTTATATTTTTAATATTTATATTGTACAATCTCTTTTTTTATTGTATTATCTTTTCATTGGCACCTATGGGATTGTCACAATGGCAATAAAGGGCTTGGATCTTGAATCTTGATACTATGTAATAAGACCATAGTAAATAAGAAAAAAAGTGAAACTATTACAAATAAAGTTAACAGCATGCAGCCAGTGCCTCCATAACAACACCATGCAAAATGCTGCATGTAGTTTTGTATCAACAAACCGGCTTCCGTCATATCCAATCATTAAATATTAAAAGCTTTTAAATGCATCCGTACAAATAAACACACAATGTAGTATAAACTGGTTTGATGGCCACAGCTTTTTTGTCCTGAAGCAAACTGGTGTGACTGTAGTGGCTGCAAATGTGAATGTGTGTGCGTGTGTCTGTCTGAGAGACAGAGTGTGTGCGGTGTGTGTCAGTGTGTGTGTGTGTTCAGCTTTAAGAGGAGGAAGACTACGGTTGTCACAGAGAGAGAAGTAGGAAGATTAGCTACCAGATAGCAGAACCAACACTGGTGCCAGGGGGGCTTAAAGCAGCGTCCACCACCACCATTAACTAACATTACAGGCCACCCCAGTACAAGCATCCAAACACACAACTCAGCCCCTTTAACAACACTAAACCCAGCCCACACTACATGTGCAACTAGCCGGCTTTTTTTTAATTATTATTATTGACACCGCCGCCTCGGAGCTAACATTATAGCTAACATCGACACAAACACAAAAACACGTAGCCGTTAACGTCTGTCTGTAGCGGTTAACGTCTGTAGCCGTTAACGTCAACGGCTGGCTGGAACGTCAACGGCTGGTACAGAAAGTCAAAGTAGTGAAACTCCTCCATCAACATTGACCCACAGAACCGAGCCAGAACCGTTGACCTGGTTTGCACCCCGATGCGGGACAACCAGGGGGCTCAAAAAGCAGCCACAAACTTTTACCCTACTGCCCTAAAAAAGTGAGCCTGTATACGGGGCTCATTTAACGTTACCTGGGTGTCCCCTCCCGAAGAGAGAGTCTCATCGACCGGCCCGGAGGACTGAGCGTACCGCCGCCGCCGGAGAGGAGAGGAGAGGAGAGGAGAGGAGAGCCGTTGGCGACGTTAACGTTTATAATCCTTACCTCATTTAACCACTTCTACCGCACATAATCAACATCATAGGAGCTGAAACGTAAAATAAAATGATCTTTTTAGGCAGAGAGAGCCCCCCCTCCTCCTCCCCGGTGCTCAACCTTTGGCTCTGCGGAGAGAAGTGTTACTTTTCAACAGCCCATCAGCTTCTTTATCGTCACAGATAGGTGGTGGTGGTTGAGGAGGAGAAACCTGGCTCCTCTCTCTCTCTCTCTCTCTCGACGAGATTCACTCACTAACAAAAACTTCTCCAGTCAACTTACTCGGTCTCTTTGTCGCCCGTTCTTCGCCGATGGTCGACCAAGGAATGTTTAATCTGCAGTTAACCTCGATAAATCGTTGCCTTTTTTTTTTAAATCCAGGGGATATCCTCTTTTTTTTTTTTCGGCCCTCCCCACTGCCGCGTCTGTTGCCAAATAATGCGCCTCAACACACACATGGAGCCGCCGCTGCGTCCTCTTTAGTGGGCATGCGCACCTCGGCGTACCAGGACGACCGGATCACATCATGTTAAAACCACTGACCACCAAAAGGGCCAACGCAGGACGAGCATGTCAGGGGGCTCCTAGGGGTGACCCATCACTGTACCAGCAAGTACAGAGATCCCCTCCAACACACACACACACACACACACTCTCATCTTGTAACAATGAGGAACTAGAAACATTTAAGGCATCATCACACATTTCCCCCAAAACAGCATCGCCTCCTAACATACAATAAAGAACCAACCTCAGGTCAGGACTCAAAATCACTTTATAGCCAGTATGATGAGCACACTGGATCTGGTTATACCAAAAACATTAAAGGGACTGTTTGTAAGAATCAGAAATGCTTGTTAACAGCGACACTTGTGGACGTTAAGTCAACGAAAGTCAGCGTCGGGCTCGCGCTTGTGTTCGCTCTTGTGTTCGCTCTTGTGTTCGCTCTACACAGACATGAATGAGCATCGCTCAAAACAGTGAGGCGACACGTCAGCTAAAACCACAATATCACTCTATATTTCACCTGCTTGGCAGTAATGTTAGCTGACCAGATGAAGGTCTCTCCATGAATCACTGCTGATCTTCGTGTTGGCTTTTCCTGCTTCAGCCTCCCGACCGCAGTGGGAGGGAGACACCGGCACCCGATCGGAGACGATAACGTAATTCGCTGCGGAGCCCCGTCACTTCACAAGACACGGAAAACCTCTGTTGGTCTGGAGGAGCTGCAGCAGTTATTTCTGCACAAACATCCACTGTACATTCACTAGATATTCTCAGAGCTACGAAGTCTTCTGCAGTGTGTAGTGTGGGCGCATACACGTGAGGTGGAGCGAGCTGTGAGTGAAGGCAAGCAGGCAGGCAGAGGAGCAGAGGAGCAGAGTACAGCAGAGACTCCGGCCTTGGAGACCAAAGCTACGGTCTCCCCCGCATCCTCCGACCGTGGCCAACACTGTTTTGCAAGACGAGCTTCACTAAATATAACTTTGCGGTTTTGGTGGTTCCATGTAGTTTGTGTTGGAGACTTGTCTGAACAGCGTAGCCACACGCGAGCGCGCATATGTGAGCATGCATGGGACACCGACCCGGGTGATTTATACGTGTAAGAAGTTACAAACAGTCCCTTTAAGGCATCATCACACATTTCCCTAAAAACAGCATCGCCTCCTAACATACAATAAAGATCCAACCTCAGGTCAGGACTCAAAATCACTTTATAGCCAGTATGGTGAGCACACTGGATCTGGTTATAACAAAAAACATTAAACATATGACGATCGGAAAAACATGCAACATGCAGATCAAAACCAATTTACACAGTAAACAGTGGACAAACATGCCGTGCACAGAGCAAGCAGCACTATCAGTGCACAACTGATATAGCCAGGAACCAAGACTGGTCCCTAGACCCACAGAGGGCCCTCCAAATTTTTTTTTTTTGGTAATCTGATTAAACCTGCAGTAGGCAGAATATTTTTGCCATCATTGGGCAAAATTCCATAATAACCTTTCAGCATATTGTAATTCAAGTGTTCTGAGAGAAAACTAGACATCTGCACCTCCTTAGGGCTCTGTTTACAGGCTTTACAATATCTAAAAACATTGGCCAATCACAGGTCATTTCAGAGAGAGTGGTTTCTATTGGCTGTGCTCCGGCTGGTGGGCGGTGTTTGGAATTTCCTCAACTGATCTCAGCACAGCTGCCGGGTCACAAACTTTGTCATTTTACAGCTAAACAGTACACTACAAGATGTTTCTGAAAACATTTGAAGGGAGAAGTGGGCATTACAGTGACAGAAGATTGATTCATATTTGATCAGCTCTGCCTAGTTTGACTGTTTGATCAGAGTTTGCGAGTGATTGACAGCTGTTCAGAGACGGCAGGCTCCAGCTCGGTTCTGATTGGTTGTTTTCCTCCGGTCTGTGAAATCTCGCAGATGCCATTAGGAGCACCGGATGACAAAGAGGCACATGATTTTTTTTTCAGATTACCTGTCTCATGCACTACTGTCAGGATATAGTGAATGTTTTATAAAAATAACTTTTTTTAATCATATTTGGTCCAATTCTACCCACTGCAGCTTTAACTGCTAATTTGTTTGGGAACTTGCACCACCAAAGCACAATATTTGCTAATGTGGATTCTTTATTATTGTATAATCTTGTATAGTAAATCTAGGTTTAAGATCTAATCATTTAGTTTATATTGAGCTCACATGTTCCTAAATAAAGATGTGTTAAAAGGGACTGTATATAACTTTTTACACGTATAAATCCTTTTTTTTGCAAATGAGGGAGCAGGTTGTAACTGTAACCTAAAAAAAATGAGACCTTCCGTGACTTTCTTTGTTTCTCTATCAGCCTATAGATTGCTTTTTATGTGAAGGACTCGGGTCGGTGTCCCAGCGTATGTGACGTCATGCGTGCTCACGAGTGCCTACTCTCTTCAGCGCAGCTACAGGGATAGCTAACGATAGCTAACGGTTGGTTAGAAATGGAGTCTGCTAACGCAAACAAACAACCGGCCCCCACCACAACTCAGACTCCAACATAAACTCCACGAGGCACAAAAAAAAAGTTATATCTAGTGAAGCCCATCTTGCAAAACAGGAAAATGACCGACATCGGGCGAATACTAGTGTTGTGTGGGTGTGTTTGCACGTGGGAAGTGAGTGGTGAAGCAAGAGAGAGAGAGTGGCGACGAAACAAACGGGCAGTGGAGTTAGTTTAGCTTTGAGAATATCAAGTAAATGTACAGTGAAAGTTGCAGTTTGTGCAGAAATAAATGCTGCAGCTCCTCAAGACCAACAGAGGTTTCCCGTGTCTTGCTTCCAGAGTGACGTGACGGGGCTCCGGAGCGAGTAACGTTATCGACTCCGGACCAGGAGATCAGAACTACGGTGTCTCCCCTTTGCCTTCTGACCACGGTCGGGAGGCTGAAGCAGGAAAAGTTATCGACCGTGCCTTCGATGCAGGGCGGGACCTTCGATTGGCAAGCTAACATTTCAGCTAAGCATGTGAAACTTATAGTGATGTTGTGGTTTTAGCTGCTAATGTTGCTAACGTTAATCAACATGATGCCTTTCAATCACGTTCAGTCTGGTGTGTGTCGCCTCACTGTTTTTGACCGATGCTCGTTCTCTGACTACGAGCGCCAGCAACAGGACGATGACTGTCGTTGACTTAACGGCCACAGGTGTCACTGTTAACAAGCCATTTCTGATTCTTACATCTGGCCCCATTAAGGAAATTACTCCCAATAACTGACACACGTAACCCTGAGGCCATGTATAGTCTGCTGTAGGCATTATACTGGATGAAAACACTGAGGATGGGAGGTGGGGAAGTCATTACCTCCCAAACTCAAACTTTTTTGAAGCTTCATGAGCACAGGCTCTCAACAGGGACCTGCATCATCATCACATTCGGATCCTTATCCCAATCTCAGCATCACATAATTACCTCATGTCTCTTAAGGACCTACGCTAGCATCACACATGACTCCCTGACGCCACATAAAAATCCAAACCATCAACCCCAAACACAGTATTTACGTCTGACGCTATCATAGCGATTAAAAGGAGGGTTCCATTAATAGCTTGCAGTTACAGTCAGATCCATACATGCAAGTCCAGAGCACACACGGCAGGGTTACTACGTCAGAAGTGTCAGAATCGGCTCCATAAAGGATCCAGCTGGCTGCCTCTTTCATGGCATCCCTTCAAAGCATCCCTGTGAACTGAACTAATCCTCTGTCATCCACACAAACACCCATGGAAACGCACAAACACACACACTATGTGTTTGAAATAGTATAAGTAATAGACTGAAGTGGGTAGGGGGCTGCTGGTCTCTAACAGGTGGGGGGTTGATGCTTTGTCAGCGTTCTTTGTTGCTGTTCTTTAAATGACAAAAAAAAGCTCTCTCTAGATGATGCTGTGTCATCAGGTCTGATTGTTTCCGTCCTCTCATCCTATCGCTCCATCTCCTGAGACTACAGATCGTCTCATATAAATGCAATCAAATCTGCACCAAGGGGCCATCTTCTCATAATCACCTCGCCCAATGCAAAAATTAAACAACACTCTGGAGTTTATATGTAATGATGAATCTTTCTGTAAATATTGTCACTGGTAGATGTTACCTCAGCCAGATATAACTGAATCAGAGCCAGCTTCATTTGACACTGAGGTCATGTCCTCAGTATCTTTTCTGGGATTTATGGTCATTTTCAGCAACCTGAGGGGAGTTTACATTATAGCAGAGTGGAGGGTGTTGTATGATGACCCTGATGAAAGCCACAAGTCAGTCACGGAAGTTTACAAAGACCAAATTGCATGGCAACCCATCCAACATTTGTTGAAAGGGAAAGTCAGGGGATTACCAAAGTCATCAGGATTCTCTTTTCTGGGGTACAGGAATCTTTTTGCCAATCTGAGAAATTTTATTAGATAAAAGGTCATTAGGATCTATCCTATGGGGAACATGGGTGACTGTCTGTACAAAATGTTATGGCTATCCATCCAGTGGCCGTCAAGACATTTCACTCAAAAACAAAAATGCCCGAAATCACGTAGTGGCGCTAGAGGACAAGTCAGGGGATCAGTAAAGTCATCAGGATTCATCCTCTGGGGGCCGTGAAAATTTCAAAATGTCCTGTAACTATTTCCTCACCAGAATAGGATTCCTGGTTTTGTAGGGAAGGCTCTTAAATAAAATTTAAAGGTCCCATATCATGCTCATTTTCAGGTTCATACTTGTATTTTGTGTTTTACTAGAACATGTTTACATGCTGTAATGTTAAAAAAAAACTTTATATTACTCATACTGTCAGCCTGAATATGCCTGTATTTAGCCTCTGTCTGAAACGCTCCGTTTTAGCGCATTTTGACGGAATTGCAACAGAATTGTGTTGCTAGGCAACAGCTTGGGTCCATGTGTTCTTCCTGTCAGCTGATGACATTCACATACACTGCAACCAGGAGTAAACTGGGACACATTTATAATGTTTACGTCTAAAATTGTGTCAAGGGTCTTAATATTGTATATTCGTGACATCACGAATGGGCAGAAATCCTGACAGCTTGTTTCAAATGCAGAGTTTCTGAATACGGGCTGTGTGTATTTCCCTGTGGATTGAGTGTTTCGATACTTTCACAGTATTTATATAGGACTTAAGCCTGCTTTATAATAAAAAAAACATGAAAAAAATCTTTTTTATAATATGGGACCTTTAAAATGTAATATTGAGAAATATTTACAGAAATAATTACCAAGTCTGTCACAGTTAACACGCTAATAACGCATTAATGCAAATTCGTTTTAACGCCACTAATTTCTTTAACGCATCAACTTGTGATTTTTAGCTTGTAACCTTAGGTACTGACATATGAAACTAGAAAACCAAAGACATCTGTTGGTACCAACCTTGTCACACTAGCTTGGTGTGAAGAAGGCTAAATATATATATATATTCTGTATATCTAATGGGACAGGCCAGTCAGTGAGCAGGTCCTGACCAGGTGAAGGGATCAGCAGCTCTGATCAAATCAAACAGAGGTAAGATCATCCTCCTCCAGCCAGCCTCTCTGCTCTCTCCTCTCTCTGTGTGGAGGAGGCCTAATGGCCGCCCGTTACGACATGACAGCTTCAACTTAATCCTCATTAAGTACTGTAACAATGCAGGAAGTAGCTGCTGCAGTCACGATTAGACGGGCTCACTATTTGGCAGGAAATGACTCCTTTCAGCTGCGTCCGAGACACCTACAGCGTCCCAAAACTTTTCTCCTCTCACTAAACCTCCTCCTGGTGAAGGATAGTTTACCGACAGCAGCGGACACAAGGACATACGAGAGGAGAGAAGGAATATTATAACTTCATATAATTATGTTTAGAAAATAGTTGTTTGCATGGTTTAAAATAGCTTTGCTCTCGGAGGTGATCTCCATTGAATGCCGATGAGCTGCAGAACATCATGTTCATTTAGGATGTCTTGAGTTTCATAATAAGATATTTTTAGGCTTTATGAATCAAGACAACCAACACGTTTACTTTAGCAATTATATTGTTAAAATCGGGTCTCATAAGGGGGATATTTTCAGTTGTATAATTTAAATAAAAGACAGCTTAATCCTACATATTAAGGTAAAATATTACATGTTTAAAACAATGTAATGACTTTAAATCACTTTGCCTCCACAAAGTCCAGTTATATATAATTAAGACTGTTTTTTTTCTTTTAAATGTGGGCTGTTTTATTAGTGCTGCAAACATCTTTGGATTTTTTATTTACATAAGGGCTGTCAATCGATTAAAATATTTAATTGCGATTAATCACAAATTAATAGCACTTTTCTTTTTTATCTGTTCAAAATGTAGCTTAAAAGGAGATTTGTCAAGTATTTAATACTCTTATCAACATGAAAATGGGCAAATATTTGCTTAATGCAAATGTATGTATATATTTATTATTGGAAATCAATTAACAACACAAAACAATGACACATTTTGTCCAGAAACCCTCACAGGTACTGCATTTAGCATAAAGAAATATGCTCAAATCATAACATGGCAAACTGCAGCCCAACAGGCAACAACAGCTGTCAGTGTGTCAGTGTGCTGACTTGACTATGACTTGCCCCAAACTGCATGTGATTATTATAAAATGGGCATGTCTGTAAAGGGGAGACTCGTGGGTACCCATAGAACCCATTTACATTCACATATCTTGAGGTCAGAGGTCAAGGGACCCTTTTGAAAATGGTCATGCCAGTTTTTCCTCTCCAAAATTCAGCCTAAGTTTGGAGCGTTATTTATCGTCCTTCACAACAATCTAGTATGACAAAGTTGGTACCAATGGATTCCTTAGGTTTTTTAATTTAATATGATACCAGTATTTTCACTCTAGCCTTAAAACGCAGCCTGTTACAACCTAGAAATCACAAGTTGCGTTAAAGAAATTAGTGGCATTAAAATTAATATGCATTAACGCGTTATCGTGATAACTTTGACAGCCCTAGTTTATATGTTAGATAGATAAGGAAATAAAAACTATCCCCCTGAATGACCTTTAATATTGTAGACCTACTTTGGCCTGATGGGTCATCTTGTGTTCAAACAGCAAATGTCTTGTTTTCCATTGAGGATATTGAGAGGATATTGAGTGATAAACACACCTCACAGTTCCCCTTTTCACCTAACATGTGCTGCGTTTCTCGGTATCTTTTTAACTCAAACAGTCATTTCAACTCCCATTTTTTAAAGCTTGGTAAAACCTCTAGACAGTTAGAGGCGAGTGGTTATGATCTAAAAACATTATGATGACCTTTTTCTAAAGCGGTGACCTGATCCTCGCCTCCCTCGCGGTCTTCATGGCCTTTGCATTCGATACAAAGGTCATGTCCTTCACAGTTTACTCAGTTGTTCCTCTGAGGTCGGAGTTGTTGTTTATTGTTGCCCTGAATAAGGAGGGGGGGGGGGGGCGGGGTCTCCCTTATTCAGAGCAACAATATCCACATCAATCTGAGAACATGTACAGTTACCCATGTTTGTTGTTATATTGGTTCTATATTCCAGCACACTGCATATGAAATGAAACAATGCCAATTAACCTAAGTCTGATCACTCTGCTTGTCTTATGGAATATTAATTCTCCTAAATCTCCTAAATTTGGCCTGACAGGACCATTACAGTATACTTTATATCACGTACACATTATATTTTTACCGACCATTTTTAAATGACTGCTATGTTTCAGATTTTTAGATGCATTTTTCTATTGTTGCAAGGATCCATTCATTTTGCCATAAAAATGAATATGCAAACACTCGAAACTGAGTTGTGCAACCCATCGCTGTGTGGTAATGCAGTGTATAAGTGCAGATGGATCTTAAAAGTCTGCACTGCATTATCCAGACAAGAAAATGCAGCAACTTCAACATAAATTAATGCAGACTGCAAGAATCAAAAGTCTGCATAGTATGTACCGAAATAAACGTAAATGTCTAAAAGACAGCAAACATGAAAAAAAACATGGTGTGGTTCTTTCAGTCAGCACTTAGATTTTAGTCATTGTTAGAAAACAATCAAAAATAATCAAGTCATTCCACGCTTAAATCTTTATTTATAAAAAGTCATAGAAAGTTGAGTACAGTTAAAATTATAACGGAGAAAACACAAATAAAACATTCTACTGTAAAAAGTCAAAACAATAAATGGCATCCATAATGCAGTTTTTATTGCAGTAATTACTTTGCTATCGACCAAACTCAGTAGTTTATTTCGAAACTACCACAGCAGAAATCTGTAAACAAATATCTTTACAAGATAAAATTAAACAATGTACCCTTAGCGTAACTAAATCAACAGTCCTACCAGTTATTTGATAATATATCAAATGGTAATCAGCAAACAACAACTGCATCTGGTATAATGAAAAGCAACATTAAATAAATAAGATATTTTAATACAGATTTATACTGCCATCATCTGGAAGACATGAGTAAAACAGGAAAGGAGAAAAAAAAGATAATTATTCCAAAATGCTTACATGGAAAAGATAAAAATGTGAGTTTCATCATGAAACAACATATGTGCAAACATGTAATAGTCTTATTATTATCTTATTATTACTGCTATCCACACAAAATGTGCACTGCATATAAACATAGACCACACTGAGAGAGTAAAAATCTAAAGGTCAGGCTGAATAGTGTCCAAAATTATTCAAATGTTTTTTGGATGCATCTCAAAACATGTTTAAAATACACTTTTTATACCTTCAAAACATGGATGTGAAGCAAGCCAATATTTTCCTTTGTATAAAATGCTCAGCTGGTTCCAGGGTCTAGTTAATCTAATCTAATCTTAAATTGTCTTTAATTTCACATTTGTTCCTTTTCAGTGAATAAACTACATATGCAGCTGTCAACCCAACCAGCAAGTACATATCACACATACTACTACACAACATTAAGATCATTACAGATATATAGTATACTGTATATCCAAATGTACCTAACAGTGTGTATCAGAACTAGCCAACAAGTGTTTTGAAAAGAAAGATATTGAATTCGTGCACAACTAGGACTACTAATTAGAACTGAGTCACTGAGTTAGGTTGAGTCACATTTGACCGTCTGTTTGGCTAATGGATGGTTTAAATTAAACACTAAAGGCGATCCCAGCTGACATCGGGCGAGTATATATTGGGGAAGCATATTTTCAATACATATATGAAAGTGGTCTTCTTATAACTTTTCCTTCAATTTGCTTTTGGTGTGGTAGAACAAACTATTACAGTGTCAGTGTAATTACAAATGTGCCCTAGACACCTTATGCTTTCCAAAAAACTTACATTTCTTAAAATCCAGTAATGATGCCCCAGTGCCCCAAATAGGTGAAGGGGTGCCCTGAATAGAAGCCTACCAAATGACACAATTTCATCGACCTGCCTCCTGTTCCTCTTATCCCTTTAAAAGCTGCTTCTCCTTTTTTCTGTTCATCTTTTTTATGTCATTTTCCCTGCAATAGCTCTTCTGTGTCTCCTTCTCCCAGTCAGTAAGGGGTGGGATTTAGTTCTCAGAGCAGGCTGGCCATGCTGGTAGCGGGTCCGTTCTGAGGCTGAAACTGCACAGGAGGGAGGCCATCTGTCCACTGAAACACAACACATTACAGTTTCCTTCAAAATCAAAATCCAGGCAGCATGGATTGACTCACGGTTTATGGGTTGATTGATTATCTTGTTGCGCTTGAGGTTGTGTTCAGGGAGGCTGCAGGCGGCAATGTGTTCCTACAGGAGCTGCTGGGAAAGGTTCTGGTGCATTCGAGCTGCCTCGTGGGCGTCCATGGTGTTTCCACAAGCCTTGTTCAGATCTGCTGGGAGAAGATTACTGTGAACACTGATAACCACAGCTGCAGTTTTATGTTTAACGATTTTGGGTCCTAACGTCAGATCCACCTTTGAAGATGCTTACACTTATCGAGTTTCTGCAGAGTGATTAAGTGTTTCTTCAGTCACTTGTTGTTTTCTCTAAGCCATGTCCACTTCTAATTCAGTTGTGGCTTCATTACTCTGTGGTGCAATTGTGCTACTACTGAATGAGAAGTGGATATGTCTGCCTCCTCTGCAATGGACCTCTACTTATTAATAATATATTATATTTCTGCCAATAGAGCCCCTAAATGCTACACACTGTACCTTTAAGAGGTTGGGGGCATGTGATTGACAGCACTACTTGAAAAGTGATATTATTAATTAAAAAATATGAAATAAAAACAGAGTTTTGAAAAGGGCATTTTGAAATAATAATTTATATTAAAAAATTAAAAAACAAACCCTTATGAAAATAAGAATGATGAAATAATATTTCATAATAAAGAGTTGAATTTAAATAATTTCATGAATTATTGTTTCATTTCTATATTTTACACATTTTTTATACTGTTTATCATATCCAGATGATATATCTTAATGTTTTTGGTGATCCCCTGACATTTGCCAACATCAGACCAAGATGTCCACTGGTACACAGAAATCTCAATTGAATGGGCAGCCAGCATTTAAGTTCACTGATCACATTAATATATTCTTGAAGCCATCCCATTTTGGGACACTACATGACTTTTCCTCTTGTTCCTCCAGCAGTAAACTTATCTTCTATTACATCCTCTAACAGCTAAATATTTCCTGTAACATAATATCAACATAAAACCTCACTGTGAATTAAGACTGTGTGGCCGCTGTACCTTTGAGCACGGCAGAGGACCAGAGCTGCACAGACATGTCTGGGATCTTGCTGGCCAGCTGCATGGCAGGAACCATCATATTGTTACTTTCCTGAAGAAAATATAGACCCAGACATGTAGTCAAGATCACATCTGCAGCCCTAAGATACTGGTACCACAGTGTGTTGTCTAATGGATAAGAGGATATATGGTAATATGTAGACTCACCCTGTGGTTGCCCAGGACAAAGAAGATGTGACCCAGCAGGACCAGCGAGCAGGCAGTTTAGATCCTCAGCATTAGACATCTTCAGGGTCTCCCTTAGAAATCTTCTGTTGATGCAAGTTCACATGTTAAACCCTCTTGCTCTAAACATAAGGACAGAAGAGTAAATGTGACATTTACAGTGCACATATTAAAATTAAAGGTAAGGTGTTCTTACTTGGCCACGTTGTAACGTCCCTGGAAGAAAAGACTGGAGCCCCCTGATGTAAAACGCTGCGGCTCGTAGACAATGAGAGCTGAAGAAGTCAAAGTTATATTATTTTAAAATTCAACAAAACGCGTGAAACTTACATGCTGCTACATGAAAAGAGACACTGAATCATCTAAGCGTCACATAGTCAGGGCTTTTATACCCCAAGCTATCGTCTTGGGAGGAAAATATATTACATTTAGCGCTGTCACATGATCATAACCCTGTGTCTTCAACATTGTTAACTTCTCATGAACCGAAACAAACAGAATTGTTAGCGGATTAATTCAGATTTGGATAAACCCGGGAGGTCAGAGAGAGTTCACAATCCACAAGGGAGCTCGTGATCTAACAGGGACGATATGAGACTCACCTGTAGAGCAGCAGTGAACTGAGCCTCGGCATTATCCATGCAGTTCACAGAGATACAGTAGAGGCCCTGACACACAGAAAAAGAGGAAACAGGTGTGAATGCTTCAGATTATCTGGGACAGATGCATCTTGTAAAGTTTGCAAACTGTATTTCATTGGAATCTGGCCAAAAGGCAATTGTTGATGTTGTTGTTCTCACAAATATATCATGTTCTATTTTTCTCATCATAAGAATGCCTGTGTTTCCTTTAGGGCTGCAACTAATGATTATTTTCACTGTCAATTAATCTGTTGATTATTTTCTCGATTAATCGATTAGTTGTTTGGTTTATAAAATGTCAGAAAATGGTGAAAAATGTCAATCAACGTTTCCCAAAGCCCAAGATGACGTCCTCAAATGTCTTGTTTTATCCACAACTCAAAGATATTCAGTTTACTGTCATAGAGGAGTAAAGAAACCAGAAAATATTCACATTTAATAAGCTGGAATCAGAATTTGACTTTTTTTTCCTAAAAGATTACTCAAACCAATTATCAAAATAGTTGGCGATGAATTTAATAGTTGACAACTAATCGATTAATCGTTGCAGCTATAGTTTCCTTTATCGTAAAAGTGTGTTTTCCATGTGTGTAGACCTACCAGTAGTGTGTGAAGCTGGGCAGCATGATTTGTAAACAGCTTCGGAGACTGCTGGCAAAGCTGACAAACCTGAGAAATGTAAACACAGAGAGCATGTAATCACAAACTTAAACTACAATCAAAAACTCTGGACAACCTCCAGAGTAAAGTGGTGTTATAGAATATGTGCTTTTATTCATAATCAGCAACAGTCTGGCAACATACATATGAACTGCTACTGCTACATGACGTACCTCTTGTAAAGCCGTGGCCTTGTGTCCAGTGACCAGCCGGCACATGATGATGTGCTCCATCAGGCTGACTTAGAACGTGGACAGGATGGGACTGCTGTCCAGCACTTTGAACACATACAGATGGATCGGAGTGGTGTCGTCATCTAGGGGGAGATAAGCAGTGAGCGTATCCAGCTGCATTAGAGCTTTGTCTGTGTACTTCCGGGCCTTCTCCAAGTAGCCTGCCTGCATGGAGTGCATCCCCGTCACCTTTTGCACAAAGAAAATTAAAAAATAAATCATGTTGCAGCTGCATCACACAGAATATGCTCTTTAAGAAATTATGGTCATATTTTTAAGGATATCAAAACCTCACCAGGTACACACGCACACACACATGTGCTTTTTGGGCAGCCAGTGGAAGAGAGCTGCTGGATAAGTGGGAAGGATCTCATCGTCGTGGGGAGTGGAGAAGGTCTGGATTCACTGCTGGAGCTGCTTCTGACACGGCTTCACACTCTTTACCTAAACCCAACATATAGATAGAAGACTGACCATTATATATACATTATAATCCATTGATCTACTCAACAACACAACCTAACTACTAGATTTGGTTGTACTAGTATGGAGCAAAAATCTTTCACTGAATAAGTCTTCCTTTCTTTAAAGTTTGCAAATGTTCCAAATGCAAAAGAAAAATCTACTTATTTTACTTTTAAAGGGACTGTTTGTAACTTTTTAGGCGTATAAATGTGCCAAGTCGGGATCCCATGCGTGAACTCGCGTGTGGCTGGAGTCTCTCCTCCTCTGCATGCTCGCCTTCATTCACACACATCGCGCGCATTCTCGCTGTCTCGCTCCACCTCTAGACGAGCATGCGCGCACACTCCACACTGCAGAAGAGTTAGTTTAGCTCTGAGAATATCTAGTGAATGTACAGTGGACATTTGTGCAGAAATAAATGCTGCAGCTCCTCCAAACCAACAAAAGTTTTCCGTGTCTTCTGAAGCGACGGGGCTCCACAGCGAGTTACGTTATCGTGTCCGACCGGGTGCCGGTGTCTCCCTGCGGGCACAGTCGGGAGACAATAACGTTTCTCTTCCTGCTTCAGCCCCGGCACCGACCCGCTTTTGCTGTAGCAGGAAAAGCCAACACTAGGATCAGCATTGATCATGGAGAGACCTTTGTCTGGTCAACTAACATTACTGCCAAGCAGGTGAAATATAGAGTGATATTGTGGTTTTAGCTGACGTGTGTCGCCTCACTGTTTTGAGCGATGCTCGTTCAGGTATATTTAGGTCGAGCAAGCGCGAGCCTGATGCTGACTTTCGTTGACTTAACAGCCACAGGTGTCGCTGTTAACAAGCATTTCTGAAAGTTACAAATAGTCCCTTTAAAATGTGCAAATGTTACAAATGCAAAAAAAAAATCTACTTATTTTACTTTTAAAGGCAGCGCCTGACGTGGGATTTTAGTGATTTTCCAGTAGTGGATGCAGCTGTACCTGTCCAGCATCCAGGTAGTGTGTGACCTGCAGCACCATGAAGAAAAACCCTAAGGGACTCAGTCTCAATGGGGTTTCCCTGCCAGTTTTCTACGATGGTCCCACACAGCGTCAGCAGAGGGTGCACCTCGCTCAGCTTCTGCTCCATCATCAGCAGCTGCAGAGCCACAAAATGCATGTGCAGTTTCTAAGATTGCAGGTGAGGGAAAAAAACACAACTAATATGTGAAGTGCCTTTAATTAACAGAGAATTCATTATGCTAACCATTTCTTTACTTAGTAAAAACAGCTCTGCAGGAAAAGAAAAACAACAAGACTTAATGTGAGATAATGAGAATTAAACCAGAGTTCACACAGATGTTCAAACATAAATCTAATCTGTTACCTTGTGTACTCTGAGCCCTTAACTCTATACTCTGATCCGACTCATAGGAGATCACAGGCAGCAAGAGTAAGAACAAGTTCCGGTCTTTTTTTTTCAAAATAAAACCACTTGAGTAAAAGTTAACTCATATGTTCGTGTAATTCAGGTTATGGTAGTGACACACAGCTACAACAATAAACTATTTATATCGAAAAAGATATTCCACGATATATATCCACTGGACACGGGAGTTTACCACGGGAATGTTATAAGTTACTAAAATGCTTCCTTTATTTTGAAGGGGAAAGTCGTCAGAATAAAACGTTCACAGTAACCGTTTGTGCCCCATAACCAACGGATAAACACTCTTCTCGATATGAAACTAAGCTAGTTTATTTGTAATTTTATTATTATTATTATTATTAAAATACAGGTTATGGTGTCTCCAGGAGAAACCGGTTTGTAATTGGTGGAACTAATGTGTTGCAGTCTGTGTTCCAACCGAGAGTATATATCAGTACTAGCGGAAAGTTAGCAAGAGTAACAACAAGTTCCGGTTTTGTTTTTCTTTCTTCAAAATAAAACCACTTGAGTAACAGTTAACTCATATTTTCGTGTAATTCAGGTTATGGTAGTGACGCACAGCTACAACAATGAACTATTTATATCGAAAAGACATTCCACGATATTTATATCCACTGGACACGGGAGTTTACTACGGGAATGTTATACGTTACTAAAATGCTTCCTTTATTTTGAAGGGGAAAGTCGTCAAAATAAAAACGTCCACTTAAAAGTAGCCGTCTGTGTTCCATAACCAACGGATAAACACTCTTCTTGATATGAAACTAAGCTAGTTTATTTGTAATTTTATTATTAAAATACAGGTTTTGGTGTCTCCAGGAGAAACCGGTCTATAATTGGTGGAATTAATGTGTTGCAGTCTATGTTCCAACCGACAATATGTATGAGTACTAGCGGAAAGCTAGCAAGAGTAGGAACCATGGTAATAACAAGTTCCGGTCTTTTTGGGGTATTTTTTCAAAATAAAACCACTTGAGTAACAGTTAACTCATATTTTCATGTAATTCAGGTTATGGTAGTGACACACAGCTACAACAATAAACTATTTATATCGAAAATACATTCCACGATATATATCCACTAGACACAGGAGTTTACAACGGTAATGTTAAAAGTTTCTCAAATGCTTCTTTTATTTTGAAGGGGAAAGGCGTAAAAATAAAAACGTCAACTTAAAAGTAGCCGTTTGTGTCCCATAACCAACGGATAAACACTCTTCTTGATATGAAACTAAGCTAGTTTATTTGTAATTTTATTATTAAAATACAGGATATGGTGTCTCCAGTATAAACCGGTCTATAATTGGTGGAACTAATGTGTTGCAGTCTATGTTCCCAACCGAGAATATATATGAGTGAGACCTTTTTGCGGAATTTACTATTCACTTAAACTGTTACGCACAATTCACGCCGTGACGTAGAGCTGCTAGTAGTAGAGCACAACGGCTACTGAAAGTGCGTAACTCGACAGCGGTGGTCGGCTCAGTGACATCAGTGGAGCAGGTTGTGTCTTACTTGGCGGGTCGTAACAGTTAAGTGATTTAACTTAATGTGTTTTATTATATATTGTTCTAAAGCAGGAAAAACATGACATTACAACAGCTTAATGTAACGGTAGCTTTGTGAATTTCAACATCCAGTCTGCATCATGTATTAGCGAACGATAGCTGTTATTACTAGCTCTATTCGATCAAACTGAATCAATGACATTTATTGTCATTACATACTTCATTTCAGATTTGGAGAAAATGGCGACGCGGAGGATCACACAGGAGACCTTTGATGCTGTTGTCAGGGAGAACATGGAGGAGTTTGAGATGGATCCTGATGAGGCTTTGAAGGAGGCTGTGGTGCAGTTTGAGTCTCAAGGTAACGTAGCTAGAAGGGACAATGACTGATTAGATTGATTAATATACAGGTTTGTTGTTGACTGTTGATGGTGAGCTTGCGTGATACTTGACCACACCCTCTCCATTGAGCCCCACATCCGCCAACTTGTCAAAATCTCCCTCTACCACCTGCGCAATATTGCAGAGATCCGACCCTCCCTAGGACCCCCTACTGCCGAGAAGCTCATCCACGCCTTCATCTCCTCCCGCCTTGACTACTGCAACTCTCTCGTCTGTGGCATCAGCACCATCTCCATCAATAAACTCCAACTGGGCCAGAACGCAGCTGCCCGACTCCTCACTCACACCAAATCCTGGCATCACATCACCCCAGTCCTCAAAGACCTCCACTGGCTCCCTGTTTCCCACCGGATCACCTACATAATCCTGGCCCTCGCCTCCTGAGCCCTCCACCAACTTGCTCCCCCCTACCTCTCTGACCTCCTCTCCCCCTACCAACCCCCACAGTCCCTCAGATCCACCTCAGCTGGTCTACTTTCCACCCCCAAGTCCAACCTCCGCAGCTTTAGGGACAGAGCATTCTCCAGGGCAGCTCCCAAGCTTTGGAACTCCCTCCCACAACACATTAGAGACTCTGATTCCCTCACCCTATTCCAGTCCCGCCTCAAGACCCATCTCTTCTCCTCTGCATGTATAAACATCTCTCTACCTTAATGGAGAGTTTAAGTATTAAATAGTAACTTTTCCTTCATCCCTTAATTAACTGGAGTTAATTGTCTTGAATAATGTTCCACTTCCAACCCACACACAACGTCCGTTTTAAAAATCCTCCTCGGATAGTTTATAGTCTTGCATTCAGATCTTTGTCATCCCTCCTTAAAATGTGCAGTTTTGAAGAAGAGAGAACACTCATACGCACCTGCCTGGCTGCATGCAAACTTAGTTTTGCATGCTTACTGAATTATGTTTATTTTTAATCGTTTCTGTTTTGTACTTGATATTTTGTTGTGTGTCAAAGCATTAACCCTAATCTTATATGTGCAGGTGTGAACCTCAGTTATATAGTAAAAACTGCGCCAGCTGTATCATCTGATGACAAACAAGAAGAGCAAACACATGAGATCTTACAGGTAAGTCCTGTTTTGTGAAAAGGAATTGATGGCTGCCATAGTGTCAAAATCTCACGTATTTTTTTTTTCCACTTTCAGGCTTTGGATTCTCTCCGCATTGGAAAAGACTCTGTCGGTGTTAAGGAAGTTACAGCAGACATGAAACGCTTCACTGAGCAATGCTCACTTGGGTTTGCCCAGAGGTACCTGGCTGCCCAAAAAGACGCCTACCCTGTCATCCTCTTTTACTGCAAAAAGAGCATGGAGGAGCAGGAAGATGTGTTGACCGCCCTGTCTGCGCTGGTTGCACTGACAGATAGACAGCCAGACTTGTTGGATGCAGAGGGTCAGCAGTTCCTTATGAATGTCCTGAAGAAGTACGAGGCGGATTCCTCTGTGACGCGTGTAGCCATCTGTGTTGTGCGTCAATGCTGTTTGAAACACGAACAGAACAGGCAGGATTTGATAAAAGGTGGCGTCTTGACTCTGCTGACCGGTGCCGCTACACAACACAAAGGATGTGCTGAGCTGGTCAAGGAGGCCTCTGCAGCCCTCAGGGTCATGACCTTTGATGATGACGTCCGAGTTACGTTTGGGAATGCTCATGAACACGCCAAGATTATTGTTCTTGAGCACAATGGACTGAAGGTTTTAATTGAGGCTGCGAAAGGTAAGGCCTGCTGATGGCTGAGGGTGTTTAGCATAATAGCTCCAACTACTTCATCATCTTCTAAATCAGATTGTGATTTCATTACTGTAATTCCTTTATCTCCTGTGTTCCTCCCTCACAGCTCACCCTGATAATACTTCAGTTCTGAGTGAACTGTGTTCAACTCTGTCCCGTCTGGCTGTGAGGAACGAGTTCTGTCAAGACATCTGTGATCTGGGAGGGTTGAAACTCATCATGACGCTGCTTGCGGACAGCTACGAGACAGCGGTAGCCAACTAAAAACAAGGCATTGTGATACAAACTGATTCAAGATTCAACCTCCATGTTTGTCATGTTCAATGAACTGGTTTTCTCCTTGCAGGAGTTGGTTCGGCAGGTCCTTAGTGCAATACGAGCCATAGCAGGAAATGACGATGTGAAAGATGCAGTTGTTAATGCTGGTGGAGTCCAGCTCATTGTCTTTGCCATGAACAGACACATGAACAACTCTGCTGTGAGTTAAATGTCATACCTACACGCGAATAGACTGTGAATGGGTTTGATCTAGCATTTACCACATATTTAATATACACATTTTAATATACATTGTTTTTTGTTGTATAAAAATGAATTTCAGTTATAAAAAAATTCTGCAAATTTCCTAAGATTATGTTCACGTTCTGCTGCAGGTGTGTGAGCAGGGCTGTGCATGTCTCTCTGTCCTTGCTCTGCGTAAACCCAACAACTGCAAAGTCATCATGGAAAATGGAGGTGCCTTGGCTGCTGTGCAGGCTATGAAAACACATACTGATGTGCTCAATGTGCAGGTAATATGAGGTCATTAATAATAATTGATATGCTTACTTAAAAAAAACAGGCCGTGTGACAGTCTGCCAACTCTCTATGTCCCTGTTTTCTTTCCTTCTAAACAGAAACAGGCGTGCATGATGATGAGAAACCTGGTTTCACATATAAGTGACCTAAGCAAACAATTCCTGGAGATGGGAGCAGAGGCCCTGATAACCCAGGCACTACGGACCCACCAAGACTGTGGTGACGTGGGTAAAGCAGCCCTCAGAGATCTGGGATGCCAGGTGGAGCTCCGAGAGCTGTGGACCGGCAAACATGGCAGCCTCACCCAGTGAAAGTAGAGGAGAGCAATCACTGTACACTCTTACCATGAGTTTGCCTGACGTGCTTTAGATGAAATGTTATGTTGGTATACATGGCCGAAGAGTTTAAGCAGATGCATCTACCCAGGTAGACGTATTTGTTAAAAGTAGTTGATGTAGAAAAGGCTTGTGAGCAAGCTGAAAGGCCCACACAACACCTTTGAGAGGTTGAATATGCTTTCCAGTCCTTTTTCTGTTTCTGACAAGTACAAAAAAGGTCATTGTAGTACTTCTGTGTAGTTTGTGTTGGAGTCTGAGTCTGAACAGCGTAGCCACATGCGAGCGCACATGGGACACTGACCCGGATTGATTTATACGTGTAAGAAGTTACAAACAGTCCCTTTAAGATTCCTTTCCCATGTTGGCAGAGCCAAATTTTAATTTTATTGAATGCCTTGTACTTGTACTCAATCTAAACATGTACTTTTTATGTTTTTTTTAGTTTGTATATGTATTATTACAGTGTAAAACTAAAATACCTACCCCAACCACTGACAACATTACAGTATATGTTGCATGATTATGATAAAACTCACTCTTTGGTGCCTCACCTTTATGTTGCTGTGTATGTGTATATGTGTGTGGCTGTGTATATAGATAATCACACACTGTATCTGGTAAGACGCCAACTGTGTCTCCTCCTGTTCACGCCCCTCTAACCGACCTATCCAAACAAGCCCCTCCTCGTTCAGACTTCATTTCCCAGAATGCCTCTGTTCTCGTCCTTGTCAAACCCCAGAGCTCACTGTGGTCAAGCTAACGTCAGTTCACTGCCTCGCTGACAGCAGTTGGTTGTAACGGTAAGAAAACAACACAGCATGGACGATGCCACTCACTTAAAGTCACCGCAGAGCTGGTGAAGTATGAGGAATGTGTGGAAGACAGTGCCTTCAACACCAGGAGACATTTATATATATATATATATATTTAATATAATATCCCCCTGAACGCTGTCGACGACAGTTACATTAACGGTAATGTAGCAACGAGCTAACAGCTAGCTAACGTTACTTAACCTGCTGTTTGGTTAACTTAGAAACAGCTTCAGACCAACCTGCCAGCGACTCCAAACAAAGCACCGAGTTAGAGATATCATAGCATCGGAAACCTTCGTCCTGGTGTCTAATTAGTAAGGTAAGAATGTAATGTTTGTAACTACTGACAGCTGGCTGAATGTGTTTAGCTAGTGGACAAATTTCAACAGCACTGGTGATGAGAGCACCGACCGGTGTGACAGAGAGGGAGAAGCATGGTGACTTGTTTTATGAATGAATATCTAGTTAATTTAACTCCAATACTTATGTTTTATAACCATACCCTGTTTGTAGTTATGCAGTGTTAGTACTGGCACACATAATTCGAAAATAATAATATTAAATACCATGAAAAATAGTGGCTTTATGGGATACAATGCTGTTACAAAACTATTGCTGAAAGGACAAAATACCAGGTGATGGACAAAATGACACATAATATAATGCATGTCCTTTACAGTAACACCACAAACTCAGGATTATTATTGAAATTTGACATATTTATTTTAGAGCTGAAGTAATCATCCCCAGCTGTTGTGATGATTAGTTAAGCATAAATGCTAAATGTGAAGATTTGCTGCCTTTCTCTGTTTTATAATCAGTGTAAATGAAATATCTTTGGGTTTTTGAGCTACAACCAATATGAAGATGTCACCTAAGGCTGGGCAATATATCAATATTATATAAATATCGTGATATAAGATTAGATATTGTCTTAGATTGCGGATATCGTAATATAATATGGTATAAGTGTTGTAGTTTCCTTATGAATTATAACCATACCCTGTTTGTAGTTATGCAGTGTTAGTACTGGCACACATAAGTCGAAAACAATAATATTACATGCCATGAAAAATAGGGGCTTTATGGGATACAATGCTGTTACAAAACTATTGCCTACCAAATGGTGGACAAAATAACACATCATATAATGCATGTCCCCTACAGTAACACCACAAACTCAGGATTATTTTTGAAATTTGACATATTTAATTTAGAGCTGAAGTAATCATCCCCAGCTGTTGTGATGATTAGTTAAGCATAAATGCTAAATGTGAAGATTTGCTGCCTTTCTCTGTTTTATAATCAGCGTAAATGAAATATCTTTGTTTTTTTGAGCTACAAAAAATATGAAGATGCTTGGGCAATATGTCAATATTATATAAATATCGTGATATAAGATTAGATATTGTCTTAGATTGTGGATATCGTAATATCATAATATGGTATAAGTGTTGTAGTTTCCTTATGAATTATAACCATACCCTGTTTGTAGTTATGCAGTGTTAGTACTTGCACACATAAGTCGAAAACAATATTAGTTACATGCCATGAAAAATAGTGGCTTTATGGGATACAATGCTGTTACAAAAGGACAAAATAACACACCCTAATATAATGCATGTCCCTCACAGTAATACCACAAACTCAGGATCATTATTGAAATTGACATATTTAATTTAGTCAAATTTATTTCTATAGCACATTTAAAACAACATGAGCTGACCAAAGTGCTTTACAGACATAGGCAGAATAAAAACAGGTCAACAGAGCAGACAACAAAATCACACATAACCACAGACAGAGACCAAGATAAAATCCATGAGTAAAAGACTGTTATAATGAGCATTATAAAATGCCAATTAGTAATCACAATTCAAGTACATTCAAAAGCCAAAGAAAAGATGTGGGTCTTGAATTTAAAGCTGAAGTAATCATCACCAGCTGTTGTGATAATTGATTAATCATTTGTTAAGCATAAATGCCAAATGTGAAGATTTGCTGCCTTTCTCTGTTTTATAATCAGTGTAAAAAAATATCTTCGGGTTTTTGAGCTACTAACAATATGAAGATGTCACCTAGGGCTGGGCAATATATCAATATTATATAAATATCGTGATACAAAACTAGATATTGTCTTAGATTTTGGATATCGTAATATCATAACATGGTATAAGTGTTGTCGTTTACTGGTTTTAAAGGCTGCATCACACTAAAGTGATGTAATCTTCTGAAGTTTGTTAATTTCAGAAGTCTGTTGACAACGGTAATCTATTGAGAGGCTGGTAAATTTTGGAATCCACCAGCCACAGTGGCAGGTGGACAAAAAAGTGAATTTCCAACCCTGTAAAATGTCTATCTAACTTAAATAATAAACATTTCCATTCTACCCTTATCTTGTAACATCTCTATGCTTTGCCCGAGTGCATCAATAGATCAATAGATAGGCACATCTCTTTTGGAGCCATACTATGTTGCTTCATGTCATATTCCCCCCTCTGAGAATCACCTTCCACCGGCTTATAAATACTTTATAAGTAGTTTCACAGTCTTTGTTGTAGCTGCTCTTCCTTTTCTTTGTGGTAGTTTCCATCATATTCCGCCTAAATCTGCATAGCTTGTGACTTTGCGGTAACTCTCAATTTTCCCCGTTGGGCATAGCGTAACAAAGACGGTGAAAGGTCAACCTGAACTTGACCCACGTGTGCACAGTTTGACAGCAAACACAGCCCTATGATGACAGCCTTCCCTGCTTTCTTCACAGCCATTGGATAAAAGTCAGATTTTAAAAAAGCGTCTGTCCTGCAGTGGTTTAACTTTTGAAAGCTAGAGCCAATGAAAATGTGGGACATCATCTCAATATTTGGGATTTCGTCTCAATGTGTTGGACGTGGGACAAGGGATAAAAATGCTGTGCAGTCCCCCGTAAAGTGGGACACCTGGGGATCCTATTATATCCACACATTAGATGATTATTTATCATAAAAATTCTCATTGTCTAAATATTTTGTGAAAGCACCAACAGTCCATCCTACAATATCTATTATATTAAAGTATTTGGTCAAAAATATTGTGATATTTGATTTTTTCTGTATTTCCCAGCCCTAATGTCACTGGGATCAGGAAAATTGCGAGCACTATTTTCGAACATTTTGTAAATTAAACAGTTACAGATAGATTATTTCGCTGATCTCACTCAGCTGAAAGGGCAGGTTGTTCACAGAAGTTTCTTACAGAATCATCTCACACACAAGAAGGCACTGCTGTGTACTTAATTAACACTATTAATCCACAGGGACAGCTCTACCTCTCCATTGCTGTGTATATAGCATGGGAATGGTGTATTGGATCATAGATGACAAGTGGGAAAAATCCACACCAAACAGGCATAGCTAGCCTTCAAGAACAAGGAACTCTAAAATGAAATGTATGGGGAAGGAGGCTGCTAGGAGGGGTGAGGGACGGCCCCTTAATAAGGACATTGGGTGAGGTGAAAGGGGACGCATTAGGGATCTAAGTGCTCATTTGAGGGTCTGGCTTGAAGCCCTGCTGTTCTGATGCCAATATTAGTTGCCCATGACTACCCAGCATTTCAGTAGCCTCTCTGTTTGCTCTCTTGTCCCATGGCTTTCTCTCTCCATCTTGTTTTGCTCGATTCTCCTCACTGTTACTTAACTCCTCGGACTCTGATGTCTCTAAGGGGAATTTTCCCCAATAATCTTATAAAATATTGAGTATATAATAGTTCTGGTGTTGAAGCTGGATCTAACTTATATCTAGTGAGGTATTGAAACTAAAGGTGCCAACTTAACGTCGCTGCACTGTAACATTCAATGGGATAATCTAGTACTGAAAAAGAAAATCAGAATACAATAATCAATTATTTATATATTAGATATAATAAAATTAGGGATATACCAGATCGGATATCGGCCAACACTGACTCAAATAGCTGGATCAGATATCAGTGACAATGGGGCCGATCTATTCAATTCAATTTTATGTTTATATACGATACATACATATACTTAATTCCGGTTCAAGTTTTGACCAATTTGTTGCTGCATTGATCGGTACTCGGTATCGCTGTCGGTATCAAGACTGAAAAAGTTGGATCGGTGCATCCCTACTGTTTTCGCTGTTATTTAGAATAGCATATACGTATGTATGTTACAAAGTCATTAATTAAAGAAGTAAATTGTAGGTTAATCAGTCCTGAAAGTAATTGTTGCTGCCCTAAAAGAATACACATGCCAATTTTAAACACATTCTCCTGCAGTTCAGATTCACATATTTGACAACTTTTGAATTGTGATTGTGGTTTAAAAGTGGTGTTGGTTTGAGCAATGCTTGGCTGTGACACGTGTGCACTCTGTAATAATGGAGCTAGTGAGCCTGTGGGGGTTGAAAGTTGCATGAATAGGTGATTTGTCTAGTAAAATGATTAGCTCATTGTAGAACATGCAGACGTCTTTGTTTGTGAAGGTAGTGAGATCGCCCCAGATAATGTTCTCCCTCTAAAGTTCATCACATGTAAATCTCCATTGACCACATAGGCAAGAATGTCCTGATTGTACAAAGATGTGTTAATACTGTTATCTGATATGTTAGCGAGGAAGGGGCTTCAATGGTGTTCTTGTATCTAAAGCTTTGCTCAGACATCTTTCACCTACAAGTCCTCGACTCTGCCCTCCAAGAGAGACAGTGTGTTTATATAGCCTTCAAAGGAGTGTCAGTTGGCTAAAGGTAACTGGATTATTCTTTAAGTAATTATTTACTTGAGTTGGTTGTTGTATTTACAGTTTCTTGAAAGATAACCCCCCTTTCTGTTAGTCATCACATGCTGACATGACACTTATGTCTCAGCAGGGGGAGTGCAAAGAAAGTACTGAACTAGAATAGATTCCTGTGCCTACAGGTTTACACTGGACTAGATTTGAATACTTTGGTGCTCATACATGATGAAGCTAGCTATACTGCAAAGACTTCATTTGTAGACAGTGTTGTCATTGTCAACATGCTTGTCACCTGATCCTGACACAGAAGCTTAGCCACTGAAATATCTCATCAATTGTTTTATATTTAGGCTAACCTAAAACTGACCTCTAAAACTGTTTCTCTCTCCGATCTCTTCCTCTCCTCTGCAGCTCTCAGCGCCTGGTGTTGCTGCCACCCCTGCTGTGGTTGAATTCATGAGCACGGCCAGTGTCAGCGGTGCGTAGTCCTCGGGGATGGGGAGTGGAGTACAGGAACAACGGGCATCACTCACACAGGGAGAAGTGCTGAAGTCAGAAGTGAGTTATGAGGTGACATTTTATAGACATGATCCTTCCTTTAATACTTAAAAACACACAAAAATATATCGTTTTTTTTGCAGTTCAGTTTTAATCTGTGAATTTCAATCACATTGCTGACAGTGAGCAATCACTATATTATTAAGTAGAATAAAGAACATATGTGTCATTATCTGGTAATCTTAAAGGAACAGTGTGTAGGATCTGGCAGTATCTAGCGGTGAGGTGGGGAGATTGCAACCAACTGAAGTCTCTCCCGTGTGCCCAGCGCGTTGGAGAGCTATGATGGGCCGACGCAAAAATGTGAATGGCCCTTTCTAGAGCCATCTGGAGCAGAGCCCGTGTGTAGAGTGTGTGTGCGTGTGTGTGTGTGTGTGCGTGTACGTGGGAAGTGAGTGGTGAAGCGAGCAAGAGAGTAAGAGAGTGGCGGTGACGGGAGCAAGTAACGTTATCGATTCCGGCCCTAGCAGGGAACAGGCCCTGTGTACGGTCTTTATTTGGAGGAAATTCTCTCTGCTAGTTGCTTTGCTGTATTTGTAGATGAACTGAGCTGAGCTTAGTAGCTTCATGGCCTCTTCACGGTCTTCGGTTCATTTAAGGACATCTGCTCCCATTTGTAATGTTTTGGGAACTGGTTAGTCAGACGTGATCTATTATCCTTACACAACTCCAGTTTAATGATCAACAGCACCTCAAACACAACTTTGTTCACATAAGGAGGCAGTTTTTGCAGGATTCACTCTGTTGGTGTTGGTGACCCTAAATGTGATTCCTCCATCGCTTTGCAGGGCCTTAAGCACACTCGGTCTGTCCTCATCTCGCTCTTCTCTGGGGCTCTAGCGGGGGCTGTGGCCAAGACAGCTGTCGCCCCGTTGGACAGGACTAAAATCATCTTCCAAGGCAAGTTGGATTCTCTGCTGACCTAAAAGTGGAAACTGTTTTTAAATTAGAAATGACTCACATGGATGCCATGGAGTTATATCGAGAACTAATGTTATGTTTTAAAATCTGGGTAAAGCAAAAATAAATGTGGTCTGAGTGTGTCACACAACAGAAAAAGCCGTTATTACCCACCCAGCCACATTTGAATGATTAAACAAATTGCCAAGTATATAAAATTACGTTTCAAAATCATTAAAAACATATTAAGGATTCTCTGCTCTGAAACACTGGGGGGGGGCGTGTCAGCTGAAGGCTCTGATACCACGCCAAATGGCAGTGAGGGTTGATAATACATATGCAGAGTTACAGTATATACAACACGACTTGTTGGCCATCTTGCCATCTTGCAATATGCTCCAAAACGCCGGGTGGGCGTACAAACGAAATATTCCGTGGATAAGCAAGAAGTCAACGAGTAATCGTAAAGTAGGCTGCCTGACAACAGTAGTAAACATCGACGTACCGCCAAACATTGCATCTGTTAACTGTAATTATAACTCGCTTACCTCCAAGTCAAAATTACTTTCTGTCTTTTGGTGCTTCCCCTCGGGATGCCACTCTTTACATGAGACCTTTTTTTTTAGCTTTTACAAAACAATCTCTCATATTCTTTCATAACCTGCAGCAAAAAGCCTCTTCTTTCCCCAGTGTGTTGTCTATTTCTTTCCAAGAAATGAATGTCATGTGACTATAAGCACTTATTTTCTAACATGTATAATGTGTTTTGAAACAAATCTCTGATTGTACTTTACCCAGATTTTAACTGCGTTGCTCTTGAAAGTTGCATTTATATTAATGAGAATATTAGAAAATGTGCAATGACTTACAGAAACACTGGACATGTTATTTATATTGCACATATGTTTTGTTTTTTAGTGTCTTCAGCAAGATTCTCTGCCAAGGTAAGTTTGATCACATATTTAATATCAGTTTCTTTGTAAAACAACTGTCTCTGATTTTCATCCATACCGAGAGATTAATTCACACCCATTGCAGTTAACATAAGCCACACGTTTAGAGTTTAATTCACAGTTCAAATAAACTTGCATACAATTTTCATGTTCATTTAGTAACATATTAGTTTTCAGTCCGACCTTCAAAGAATACATCACAGGAACAAGTTTAAAGACAAAAGTCTAAACAAAATAGATAATCATCAATCAATCATGAATTTGTGCACACTACATTACAGGAGGCCTACAGGTTGATCTACCGCACCTACCTGAAGAATGGCTTCTTCAGTCTCTGGAGGGGGAACTCTGCCACCATGGTGCGAGTCATCCCATACGCTGCCATCCAGTTCTGTGCACATGAGCAGTACAAGAGGCTGTTGGGAGGCTACTATGGCTTTCAGGGGAAGTAAGTGTCAGTTTATGGTAGAACTACTCCGGTCTGTTGGCTCATCTACTGACTTTTATCTTGACACTTGTGTTTGTTTTGAGACTGAATTTAAGCTCATTCAAGATTTTCATACAATTGTTGTTCCAGAGTCCTGCCTCCATTACCGAGGTTACTGGCTGGGTCTATGGCGGGTACCACGGCAACCATGCTGACCTATCCTCTGGACATGGTGCGAGCTAGGATGGCTGTAACGCCAAAGGAAATGTAAGGTCATCTTTAACTTCCAATACAAAGTCATCAGTATGTATTTAACACGTATACACTCTGACAACGACACTACAGCAAAATAACACAGGGGGCTGTAGTAGAGTGTGTTGCTACAAGGTTCAGGGTTAAGATGAAATATGGAACATTTGGAAGGCTTATCAAAAGCCATGACACCGCAAAGCAATTCATACATAGATACAATTGTTATAGTACAACCCTGTAAGATAGATATCTAGACATTGAAACTGTGGTAATGTTGCTGGTATGATGTCAATATACTGTCAAAAGATCATCAAGAATCAAGGTCTATTTTGGCATGCGGAAAAAACAGGCGAGACCTCGAATCTCTAGAAGCTGTTTAGCCTTGAATGGACTTTACACAGTGCTTCTCACCAAGTTTCATGCTCATATTTTTTTTGTTTTTGGTGCCTCCACTGTTTAGGTACAGTAACATCATGCACGTTTTTGTGCGAATATCCCGAGAAGAGGGCCTGAAGACATTGTATCGAGGCTTTACACCCACATTACTGGGTGTAATTCCCTATGCTGGTCTCAGCTTCTTCACCTATGAGACACTGAAGAAATTACATGCAGGTAATGCATTACCACTGCCAAGTCTACATGGAATTGTGTATTTATCCACAACCCCTTTCTTTGACACCTAATGTTAATGTTGCATATATAAAATGGCACTTCTTAACATCCTCCTCTCCCCTGTAGAGCGCAGTGGGCGCCCACAGCCCTACTCATATGAACGTCTGGCGTTTGGAGCCTGTGCAGGACTTATTGGCCAGTCGGCGTCTTATCCTCTGGATGTGGTACGACGTCGCATGCAGACTGCAGGAGTCACAGGCCACACGTACGGCACCATCCTGGGCACCATGAGAGAGATTGTATCTGAGGAAGGGGTCGTCCGGGGACTCTACAAAGGTCTCAGTATGAACTGGGTCAAAGGGCCCATCGCAGTGGGGATCAGCTTCACCACCTTCGACCTTACTCAGATCCTCCTTAGGAAGCTGCATCAGATGGGCTATATGGCTCGATAATAGCGATACAGAGAGAAGAAAATGGGAAGAGTGGGATCACAAGTTCCCCACTCACCCTCTGGAGAGAAAGGAAGTGAGTGAGTGTATCATTGTGTAGAAGCAAACACACACTGGCTCAGGATGTGTGATATTAATGCATTCTCTCACTTCATCTGCGTGCAGCGGGGGATGTCCAGTCACTGTAGGCGTGAGGTATGTTGGATGGTACGGAATACCTGTACACACTGTTGTCATGTACAGCTAAGTGCAATATGCTCAGTGATTTTCTGTGTTTTTGTGTACACATAAATTATAACGCTTCTACCCTCGTGGACCAGGCCTGTGAGTGTCAATCTGACAGTTTAGAGGTTCACACACACACACACACACTAAGGTCTCCCAATTGCCTTGTATGTCCGCTTAAAACTGACACCTTCCAATGCAATGCAGTTTGCCACTCATTTATTATAAACTTTTTAAGATGCATTTGATTAAATAACAGCAAATTTTGAGCCCCTTTGAGATTAGTTTTGTTGTGAGTCAGTTTGTTTTAATGAATTATACCAAAGGGTCAGATATGAGCTAGTGGCAGATTATATGTTTGTGGTGTTTGTATATTTAAGCACAAAAGTTCACAGAATACCACCTGAGAGCAAAAATCTTGCCCAGCACACAGGTAACAGCATTGTTACTGCGGTCAGATGGTCAGTTTTTGTTTGAGTAGAATATATTGAAATCACTATGAGTCCAGTATCTATAAGCGAAGTTCCTAAAGAACCGTTATTTGTAGTTCAGCTACTGTGCTGACAGCAGATGAATGAGCTAGATTTTATGCCAGTGCCAACATGTATGAAGTGTAAAGAGTGCCCATATGATTTGGTTTGTTTTCACTGTGATCATATAATGGGCTTTTTAGAAGAATATTGTCAATTGTGATAGCCAGTTTTATTGTTTGAAGTATTAATACAGATGATTAGACAGATTTCTGTAGTTGAAAATAACCTCCTATGGACATACAGTCCCATTTAATGCACATCAAGCAATTCGATAGGTGAGATCACTAATGTGAGATCACTAATTTAACAGTTTAGGAGGAACTCATGTACAGTCTAATGTAACCCAATACAACATCCCTACAAGGAATTCTACCTTTATGAAGCGTACAATGGTCTGTTGTGGTTGACGCTGTGTGAGAGTTGTTGCTTTAACTATTTTAGCCGTGTTGTTTTGGATTACAATATATTGAGAGGTGTTTCTAATCCAGTATGTCACTGGTAATGGACGCACACAGAGTCACATATACGTATACAAATGTTGTCTTCCATTTGCTGTTGGTTTGGCAGCTGCAGAGGGTTTTGTTTGAAACTTGGCACACAAGTTGTAGAGTTGGACCAGTATTTACTAATGAACTAGCTTGACTGGAAATATGCACACACCTAGTGGAGAGATCATTTGAGTTCTCTGTTACAGGCATGATTTAGTACATTTTAGTGTCAGTATTGTACTTTACCTCAGCACATAATAATGAAATTCTCACATGTCAATGTGTTGCGTGGAGTATTGTCAAAAATGGGACTTGGTGCTCCGTTTTCATTTGTGTGTGAGACAGTTTGAAGAGTATTGATGCAGGATCACAGTTGTTGAAGAGTGTCAATAGTTTCTATACTTAGACCACAGACATACCGAGGCAGGATGGTTTAGCTGACGGAGCAGCTGGGTGCAGTGCCAGGTGGAGCAGAGGGCAGGAAAGTGTCACCTTTACCAGAATAAAGCAGGACGTTTTCTCTGTGAAATGGGTCTGAGGATCTCCACTGAAACTAAAGCCGGGTTTCCACCAAAAGTTCCTGTGATATTTAGTCTCTAGAACTACTTTTCAAGGAACTAAAAGGTTCCTTCAGCCCATTGTTATCTGCGTTTCCATAGCGATCTAAAAACAAGTGAAGATTAGGCAAGCAACATGACATGGGACAAGTGTTGCTGGTGGTCACAGCGGTAAACACACTCTGCAGCCTGCAGTTCAGTGTGTCCGCCCGTTTCATCTTAAAAACACGCTGAAAAAAAATGTCTCACTGCAACGATATTTATTGCTGCATATATTTACTGATGTAATGAATGAAATGCAGCATAGGAAAATGAAAGTTCTGGTAGGACCAGGGCCTTTTTTTGGGGTAAAAAGGCCTCGTAAACTGTCCCCAGAATTTAACCTAGACCCTGGACCCTGCAGTCGAAACTTAATGAGTTCCTCAAAAGGTTCTTAGTTCCCGGGGAAAGTTCCTGTGGTGGAAACGGTGCTTAATATACTTAAAAAAAACAATATTGCAATACTGTATTACTAAAATATTGTAATATTGTATTTACACTCTACTAGGGCTTCATCAGCCAATGTTTTGTGTTTTCACTATTTAAAATTGTCCATTAACTAATCAATTTATCGATTGATTTTTTTTTATGCTCTAGGACTTTTTATGCTAATGCTGATGGTTTTTGCACCAATATCACAACAATACTTTTCTTGATACGTTACTTTAAAGTGGCGATAGACAGGAGTTTTGCTTTAACTTATCATTGTGAAGTAAATGTTGAATGCACAATGTAATGGCTATAGAATAATGACACCATCAGCATTTAGTTTGGTTCCCAATAAGCCTCGCTTTCACTATGCAATTCAGTCTGCCACTGGGTACCATCTCCCAGGAAAATGAAGGCTCGATCTACGGCGCAAAGGAAGTGCGTCAACCATTGTGCAACCATAACAGGAAGAGGATAGCACTTTTGTTTTCCCCCGGTAGCTATCCCCAGATACCAAAGAGTATCAATTTAAGTTCTTTGGTGTTACTATCCCCAGTAGTGGAAATGGTGGACCGTGGAACAATCGAAGTAACTGTGGAAAACAAAATGCAGTCCTGTGCACTGTTGCTAATTCTTTTCCAATGAAAGTAGCTGCTAGGGGTTGGGGAAGTTATCTATTGATACTTCTTTCAGGAATACAAAAACATTTTCAACTTTTTTTTTCATTTAACAAGAGGCCAAACTTCTCAAATATCAAATATGTCTAAACTAGGGCTGTCAAAGTCAACGCGATAATAACGCGTTAACGACACTAATTTCTTTAACACATTAATGCTATCGATCTTCTGGAGGTTGTAGCGGGCTCAGTTTTAAAGTTAGAGTGAAGATAACCAACCATGTCATACTAGCTCGCCGAGAAGTAAATAAATAACGCTCCAAATTTAAGCTAAATTTTGCCGAGGAAAACTGGCATGACCATTTTCAAAAGGGTCCCTTGACCTCAGAACTCAAGATATGTGAATGAAAATGGGTTCTATGGGTACCCACAAGTCTCCCCTTTACAGACATGCCCACTTTATGATAATCACATGCAGTTTGGGGCAAGTCATAGTCAAGTCAGCAACACTGACAGCCGTTGTTGCCTGTTGGGCTTGAGTTTGCCATGTTATGAGTAGAGCATATTTTTTATGCTAAATGCAGTACCTGTGAGGGTTTCTGGACAATATTTGTCATTTTTCTATGTTGTTAATTGATTTACAATAATAAATATATACACACATTTGCATAAAGCAAGCATATTTACCTACTCCAATGTGATAAGGGTATTAAATACTTGACAAATCTCCATTTAAGGTGCATTTTGAACAGATAAAATATATGTGATTAATCTCGATTTAAATATTTGAATCGATTGACAGCCTTAGTCTAAACACAAGCAGCATACAACAACTTTGCCTAAATAAAATAGTCTAAAATTGGTAAATTCATGATTGAAATCAGAAAGTATTTGATAGAAAGTAAGTAAATAAAGTACATTTGGGTCAGTACCAAAACAGTATTGAGATTTGATGCCAAGCCCTGTACTGGATAGGCTACTACACTTTACCCCCATTCATTAGTCAACTCCTCCCTGACCTGCCTGTCTGACCATCATCATGTTATCTGTCTGTTCATCACTGTTGTGTTTGTTTTACTCATTGTTCAGTGAATCAGGAGGATTGTAGCAGCGATCTGGTGACCTAAACACAGTCAGATATTATTCTAATCAGAAAACAGCGGTGATGCATTAGTGTTAACAGCAGATGCAAGTGTAGTCTTTTAATATCAGTGTGTTATCTTTACCCCTTGCCTTCGTTAGTAGGTGGGAAATATGTGTAGCTGAGTTTTGATCAATGACGGCGTGAAACCTGCACAAGTTCTGAGCTGAAGCGTGCAAGAATGCTGCATAGTAGAAAATATACAGTAACTGAAAGCTGAGTGAAGGGTAGTTACTGACTCTTAAGTGCCTAGCAAAGAATAGTAACATTTTTACTATGACTGAGCTACTTCTACTAACCTTTTTGAAGGTCGCTTCCATTTTCTAGCCTTTGCTTCGGTCTTGAAGTTACGAATATTTAAGGGGCAGCAGATGGTTTGAAGTTTGGGGATTGTTAGACCTCTGTGACTGAATGTATTACTTCAGGTCCAGTTTTTGTATGTGAATTTTGTAAAACTTCTAAACTGCCTTGCAGTGTTTTGCTATCTAGGGTGAGATTCATGATCCTTAGCTCCCTAGCAGGCTCGACCAATCCATTCCAACCAGTCTCGGACTAATTTAAAAGTACATTTAATGGTTATTTGTACCCTGATTTTAATTGGAAGAGCATTGTAATGCATCTCCCTATTGATCTACGTATAGATCAAAAGAGGTAGGTAAATACATGATGAAATACACAGATAGGGAGAGTTGACAACAAGTTTGGAAAAACCCCAGACAATCATGAAATGCCAAAAAAGTTTGTTTTAAAAGATTTTATTTTTTGTTGACAACCTGACAGTGGCTTATTGAGGAATACGGAAACACTACAACAACGAAAAACTGAAAGATGTGATTTTTATTTGCTCTTGTAAAAGCAAATGTAAGTTTTAACCCTATTTGTGGGTAATCCTACATAGACGTGCAGACATACGACGCTACTGTGTTTGCATGTTTCAACAGATTACCTTGTGTTGTTTTTGTTTCAGTGCAGCAGTGAGACGACGGCTGTTTTGTAAATCCTAGTGATTTGTGCCAACTGAATGTAAATGTACCTACTAATACCGCACCCTGTGTTCAGTCTCTAGTGATGATGGTGTGTCCGTGGCAAACTTTTGAAATGTCAAATTCTCAAATAAAACTGGATGTTAACAACAGATTGATGCTTGTTTAGTTGTTGTCCCTGAATGACGTCTTTTTGTACTTGTAGAGTTACTTCTGGCATTGGATTAAAAACTTCAGGTTCTAAAGATTAGGTACAATATTTTCAGTGTGATCTTCAAGAACACTTTAACACCTAGACACATCCATTGCATCATTACTTTAATCTAAAAAATAAATGAACAAAACAAAAAATTACATATATAAAGAAATCAATAAAAACATAAAACTATAGCATTTGTTATTCATTTGTTTATTTATTTATGGCAAAATTTGTATTTATATTCTATTTATCTTTTTTTCTTATTATTCATTTAGTTCCCGTGTCACTTTTTGGCCCCCATACCTAACAAAGAATAAATTATAAAATAAATGAACAAAACAAAAAATACATATATAAAGAAATCAATAAATAAAACATAGTATTTGTTATTCATTTTATTTATTTATTTATGGCAACATTTTTATTTATTTTTAATTTATAATTATTTTTTCTATTTATTCATTTAGTTCTTGTGTCACTTTTTGCCCCCCAAACATAACAAAGAATAAATTATGAAATAAATGAACAAAAAAAAATACACATATAAAAGAAATCAATAAATAAAAATAGCATTTGTTAATATTATAGTTATGTATTTATTTATTTATTTATTTCAGCAAGGCCTCTTTGTTTAAGCTGAAGACACATTGTGTGTAATGACATCTACTGACCACTGGAGGACGCTCCATCCCCATGAATGAGTGACCTCCTCCGGCTGTAGTTCCGCAGCAGGCCGGTAGGTGTCGCTGCAGCCCGGCGATGGCAGCTGAGTGAAGGTGAGCTGGGTCAGATGATGCTGCTTCTCTGCCCGAGGCCTCCTGAATTCAGCTTTGAACTTGACCGTGAACGCAACACTGCAACATATGAATAAACTGAGCAAACTGAAAAAATAGTCCTTATTAATTAAAAAATGCCTGATATTATCAAAATATATAGAAAGAAAATAAATCCTTATTTTATTCATTAAAGGGTATTTTTACTGAGCATTTGTTTTCATTGAGCGGCTCTTTAAAATGAGGTGAAATATTTGGTTTGGTCCAGGTTTTCTTCATGAACTCGGACCAGACTCTTTGTGTTACAGATTTCTGGGAACGTGGGAGAACAAAGCAGCAGAAGAAAAGAGCTATAGGGAAGATAGAGGACTAATTAGAGAGTGAAGGAGGGAGGGATGGACGGAGGCTGTCAGAGGATGTGGTTGCTATAGATACTTGGCATGATGCCAGGTGGAGGCAGAGCCAATTTGCATTTATTCAGATGATGGCTGCTCTCTCTTTCTCTCTCTCTCTTCCTAATAAAAGCAGCAAAACAAATATTTCTTCCATTTCAATTGTATTCTAACCCGATTTCCTATTAATTTGAATGCAATACCCAGGGAAACCTGATTCAAAAATACAGCCTAATTTAAGCTTGATGAAAAATACACGTGCTCTTCTGATTGTGGCACAAAGCAAAATTTTATTGTCACAAAACAAAAGAGGCTTTTTTTTTTTTTGCCATGTTAGATTTTTATTTGATTTTGAAGTTTAAAGATGTAAAGAAAGATGCATTTTTAAACAAAACACAAAACCTAACCAATTTTCTGTTTTCTTTAATTGAAAACACAAAGATTACAGTTCTGCACTGTACTCTTTAGGCCTGTGGATAGTTTCATGTCGGCCTGAATTTGTTCCTCAAGTTAAGCTTCAAAAAGAAAATGCTGCATTTACTTTTCGATACAAAGCCCATAAAGAAAAGAACAATTTTACCTATTATATAACAGTCTATTCAATATTAAAACCAGGGATATAGGGTTAGCAGACATTTCATATTAATTAGCCTTCTGGCCTGTACAGCTTAGCTAGTTAGCTTTGGTTGGGCCTGAATGGAGTAATAGATAATTATTTCTTTATCTTTATAAATAAAAGGAAAAAAAAACACGAAGAACCCTCGATCACTAAAAATGCTGTAACTGCATCAGAATCCGAAGAAAAAAAATCCATTGAAAGAAATCTATTATGTTATATAAGTCTTTGTAGTTTTTATTTTTACTTAATTAAAAATGTCCCCTTTTTACAATTTCCACCACTAAATGACGAGGCCGGACCTAAATTAATTTAATAGAAGCATGTAAATGTCTAAAAACAAGAAACAGTGATACACATTAGTCCTGATTTAATTATAATTAAATGAAGAGCAAATTCAGAGCTTTTACTGAAAATATATTCAATATGAAAACTGAATAAATTCACTGGAGAAAATGTAAAATTCAATGTTTTCTTTATTGACCACATATATATTTATATATACACACACAATGTTTTACAGCACACTCACATGATTCAAATGACGCAGTGGGCACAAAACAAATATAAAACAATTCCAATGACTTTTCCAGAACGCACAACAGGATCAGTTACAGCAGTTAAACCTGGATGGATGTATTTAATCATTAGAATCATTAAAACATATTTAGTAAAATAAAATCACTTTAATTATTATGCATTTTAATATATGAATTATTAACCCACAAAACACAGATGCTTTTTCTTTGTATAGATAGGCTGTATTTATTGAGAATTTTCAATGTGTAAAATACACAAGTGCACATTCCCGTTTTTTCATTATAACAATTAACAACGTAGGTCAATCATGAGGGTCTAACAGTGGTAGGAAATATCAAGAAAAGGGGCCCAGATACAGTCAAAGTTTGTGTGTTTTTAACCTGACTGTACAGTATTTTCTCAGGGGTACTCTAGGATACAGGTTCATTCATACACACGTGCTTATGGTACAGCTGGTGGAAAAAAAATCAACTTTTCTTTGTCAGTGGAGATTTAGTGGTTCACATTCACGTAGTAGTGACTGTCCATCACAAAATATTTCATGTCACAAGGTTTAATTATACAGCAGAAAAATCAACAAAAATTGGTCCGATCTGGGAATCAAAATCCTTTTCTTTGGGTCAAAAGTTGTTCCACCGTCACCAGTCTGCAGAAAGACCAGAAGACAGAAAGAAATTAGTGAAGAATTAAAAACATAGCAAGATTGTGATATGTTTTTACAGTCATAAAGGCTAGTGAGATTGTCTAAGAAGAAGATACACTGGAGCTTTCATGGTGAATAATCGTGTGTCACGTCACAGGGCTGACGCAGCAGTTCGGGACTAAAATAGAAAGTAGAAGAGGGTTTGAGAGGGGAGTGGAGATACAGAAGGGACTCCCTCCTCATGACTACCAATATCTGTCTGTGTTTGAGTATACGCTCGTCCACCTCTGACCTCTAAAGTCTGGAGCGTCGAGAGGACACACAGTCAGCAGGGAACCCCACAATTATGCCCGGAGGAACACACACACACACACACACACACACACACACACACACACACACACACATTAGACACACTTCTGCTGTCTGGTTTTGCAACGTCATGACTGAAGAAGATAAGGATCCCACCAGCAGAGATAAGGGCTTTAATCCTAATTTGTCCAGACGTTAATCGTGATTATAAATGAAAGCGGAGAAACCACTTAATGGACTTCTATAAAACCTAAAATGACTTCAGGTTCATAGGTTTTAAATGGCAATTTCTTATTTCTATTAACAGTACAGACTGATGGACAGTAAAAATGAAGGTGGGTTGTGACGGAGGAAGGAGAGGGTTGATTGAGGGAGATCAGAGCTGGACCATACAGTCAGCAGTGTTTCAGACGTTGGGCAATTATGAGAGGCCTTCCTGAGCCTGAAGGGCTCTCCAGAGGGCTCCTCTTCTGCCCACGCTGTCCCAACAACTCGCTTAATGTATGCAGACTGCAGTCCTGTCTCCACACACATAGGCTACCTTTTAGTAACTTGCAAAGAGTGCAGTATTGTAAAGTGTAATATTATTCCTCTGTACACTGTCACATAATCTTTAAACAACTATAGAACGTTTCATATCTGTGTGAGTAAATTAGATCTGTGTCTCCTCCACACAAGAAGTATTTGTTTTCCCTATTTTAACTAATTTCTAACATGGAGAACACGCAGATACTCCGTCAAAATTAAAACTTCTCCGTAATTTATTCATCAAGCACTTGCAGCTGTCTTGCCTTCATTAAAAGCTATTTTAGAAACATGATGGTAATGTTGTTTTGTCTGCACTTTTAAATGCTACACTGAGCGACACTGTCACTTTTACACACAATCCTCATTTTCATATCTATATAGTACGATATTTTTATTCTATTTATGTCATCACTTTATCTTATCAATACAATACATTAAATCAAACCAAAACCAAACACAGGAAACAACAACATTAAAAAACAGACAAGCAGTTAGTAAAAAAACAGACACAGACAGACAGGTTATGTTACACATTAAAACAGTTCATGTCAGTGTCTGTGGTTTAGATCTGTTCAGTCACTTTGTTGAGTTGAGAATATTGATGGCACTAGTAGGTATGAAGGACTTTTTAAACACATTTTAGTTGCTCTATAGCACCATTATGGGTCTTATTAATATTATTATATCTTAATATTGTCATTTTATCTTGTCTTTTTGCTGAGTTGACCCTTTCTCTCATCATATACCCTAACGTTGACCCTGCGTTAACCTACGTATGACAAATACAACTGAAACTTGTATACTTAGTATCTGAGGTGATTCACAAGTCACATGACTGATTAATTGACTGTATTATGAAGATAAAGTAGCAGCGAGCACGTCTCCAAATCTTGAACAGTATCGGGTCGGTGCCAGGTCGTAGTAAGAACAGAAGAAGCAGATCACAGATAATATATTTCTCTACATATTTTTCTACAACATCTTTCTATGATATTTTTCTATGGCATTTTCACTGCACACTCCTTAAAAGGTTTTTACTGTATAACAGGGTCATATAGCTCTTTATTATCCTTTACATGCGATTGATTCCCTCTATTTTTGGATTTTCTTCTGTGCTTTTTGGTAGTGCTAGGCAGTTTCAGCCCACGAGCCACCGAGCATTCATGAGGTTATATTGTACAGTTTGTAAGCATAGATTCAATTTAATAATGTCTTCCCTCGATAGAAGCTATAGAAAATGTATATCATTAATGTGTTATGGTTGAGTGTGTCTCCATTCATCAATTTTTATGATGTGGTTCTTGTCATATTTTTACGGTCTTGGGCTTTGAAGATATTTTGTATTGTACTGCTTGTTGTTTCTGACTATTGTGGTCACGCCTCCTTTGTTGTGAGAGGCGGTGTCCTCGTGGTGCATTCACAGATGGATCCTATTATGTAATCATATTGTCTCTTTCCTCACCTGAATGTTTAAAACTATAGCATTACTGCTTGAGTGATCACGCTGATGATGGCTTATAGCTGAAACGCATTTGTGTTTTTGCCCAGTATTCTCTGTGAGTGACGGTGATCTGTTTCTTCTGTATAAGGATAGACTTTACTCAGATGAAGGCGAGAATCATTTGGTGAATAAACCGTGATCGTGTTGTGTCGAGTTATGGGACATGTTCTAATTTTGATTTATCCAAAATGTATTTCAATCAGAGCTGTAGGCTTCACTGCTGCGAGGCTCGGTTTACTGGACGCTTGACTCCTTAAAGTCTTGGCTTGGCTTCATAATTAAAGCACCCAAGTCTCAAGTTTGGACAGGCTTGATAGGAGAAGTTTGTCATTTTAATAGTCAGAAAAGACTTTGCTTTAACTCGTCCTAAACGTCTCTGATTTTAACTCTTTTCCCAAACAGAGAACAGACGGTCCACCAAACTCTTCCTCTCTCCCACTCGACAAGGTCAGCCTTCAGATGATATTGTCATGGTAACGAGGTAAATCTTTTCCCGCGGATCAAGAAGGCACAGAGACGGAGAAAGAGTGTGAAAGAGTCGGAGAAGTAGGAGAGGTGTAAATAGACGCAGAAAAAAGCTTGAATTTGTATCCAAGAGGAGGGGGGGGGGTCTACCGGACTTTAACCACCCTCCCCAACACACACACACACACACACGCACACACACACACACACTCTTATGCTGACATTGTGTCCGCCCAACAAAGACGTCCCCGAAGCCCCCTCATTATAAATACATGTCATTGGATCACAGCTCGTCTGAATCCCTGAGTCTGCTGCGCTCTAAGTGGCCGTGACTGAGCCCTGAATGGGTGGCCGAGCGACAGCTATACCAATAGAGCCAACAGTGTGCGTGTGTGTGTGTGTGTGTTTGTGTGTGTCTGTGTGTGTGCGTGTGTTTGTGCGTGCGTGCAGAGACGACCACAGCCCCCCCAGCCTATGGGAATGAAAGCTTCTCAGCAGGACAAGGTCAGAGGTCAGGCTGTCTGTTACATACACATGTATACACACACACACACACACACGTACACACTCGTAGCTTACTGGATATTTGCGATAAGAGGTGATGTGGAAAAGAAATAAAAAAGGGATGAAAATATGATTAAAATAGTTTTGAATTCAGTTGAAGAGCGGTAACAGTTAACGGCTGCATGTGTGTGAAGCAGGTTCGCTTAAATCTGGGGCAATAAGTTTCCTGCTGCCTCGACAACAAAGCTGCATGAATCTAGTCCGGGCTCACTTAGAAGGAGGAAACAAGGAGTGTGTGTGTGTGTGTGTGTGTGTGTGTGTGTGTGTGTGCGCGCGTTAAAAGAGCTCATCCTATCTCGTTTTGCAGGGGAAAGTGTCTCTATCCCTCTGGAACCACAAACCAGGCCACAGTATGTACTCTCATTCCTCCTTCTCTGTCAGCCTCTCTCTCTATTTCTGAGTCAAAGCCTGCATTTCTCTACGGGTATAACAAACTTTCCCTCACTCTACTTTTTCCCAGTTTTGAACCACCGGAGATGTGACCCGGACTCGACTGGAAATCAATAATTAAAAGAGTGACTATTATCACCATCAGCGGGTGAGTTAAATATCCACACAGAGTTATCATTCACTAGGCAACATAATTGTATGTTACAAAAAAAGAAGCTGAATCTGAATAACAGTGTTTTATTCTACTGTATGTATAGGCTGTGAGAGCATACAGTAATGTGTGTGTGTGTGTGTGTGTGTGTGTGTGTGTGTGTATCATGAACAGATTGTCTCATTAATGCAGCACTGCAACAATGAGCAGAGCTGGCGATGGCGGCTGCCCATGCTAATCGTCTCTGCTAACCCGCCACCTTCCAGCACCTTTGCCTATACGAGTGTCTCCTCCCCCTCCTCACTATAGACGAGGACCCCGAATAGCTGCCTGCACACACTGCCTGATTGGAAACGGAGGTGCCATAGCAGGTTTTTTTGAGGAATAGTCTCCCATCTTCTCCTTGACATCTCTATGTTTCTATTTCATTCAGATCGAGCTTTTAGAGACGGCTTTAAGGCGTTGTGTCGGCTCTGAATATACTGTCCATCACAGTTAAATGACAGATGTGCAGCTAAAGATCTGCATGTGCCTTAAAACAACATAATAAGGTAAATGTTACAGTTCTTTTTAGATACATTCTCACTATAGAGTAGTGATGCAATGGTTCAACAAGCAGCACGGTTCGGTTTGTATCGCGGTTTTTGGTTGCCGTTTCGGTTCAGTATGTTAGGGAGGAGAACAACAGAACCATTATGTTTGAACTCCAAAATGTATAAATAGATTAACTGATAGTAATGAATGATATTTCTATATGTAGCCTAGTTCAAAATATGCATCCATAAATACGTGTCTGTGATAATGAATAAATAAATAAGGTTAATGGTTAAAATACATATTTTTCATTGTGTGGTAAAATGTTGAGTTCACGGGTTAAAAAATGTTAAGAATGGTAAAAATGCATGTATCTTTATTTTATTTTGATAAAGCTTTTAATTTGATAGAGTGGTATCTTTCTGAGTCACTGTTTTGCTTGTTGATTGGCTGAGAGAGAGGAGAGGCGGGAGCAGAAAAGGAGTTAACGAGGCGACCATTTTGAGGTCGAATTCTGAAGTTGTGCAGGAAAAGTTTTTATATTTAAACATGTCTGAGTTTGTCGAGAGAATCTCCAAGAGGACATGCTTTTCACAGTGACGGAGTTACAGAGAATTTCCACCTGAAGTTTGCTGAGCTGTAACCTGTATGAGGCCGCTCATTAACTAACTTTCCGACCTGGAAGAAGGAGACGACACCCAGACAGCGCTCTGAGCCACCCGGGAATGTGCTCAGAGTTCCTCTGGCAATGCTGGATAACCACCAAACTGCTGCTGCCCTCCTGCTCATGGACACATGCCTCTATGGACTGGTAACATCTCCAGACGACCACATGACTACAAGAAAGGTACCACTCTGCTTTATTTAGTTTTTGCTCCTGTTTGAGTGAAGTGACTGCTGAGTTTTTTGGTCCCCTGCGATCACAAGCAGCGAACCAGGCCTGCAGCGATTGTATTCGAAATTTGACTTCATTTTGTTTAGAAAAAAAAGAAAAAAGGAAAATATACTGTGACTATTGTTTGAATACACAGCGTGATTGCTGTTAAGTTGAAACACTTGTTTAAGAAACAAAAGACACTTAAAGGTAATATTGTTTTATTTATTTTTTACTTTCCAACTAAAGTAAGAAAAGACTTGCTTCTATTTTAAAACGGTTTCTTGGTGTGTTTATTATTTCAGAGGTTAAAGGAGCCTAAATAGACTGTGATGCTTGCACAATGTGCTAAAGGGTTAGTGCACTCAATTATTTGCTATTTTGTGGTCTCCTAATATTTATTTATATCCAGGAGGTACGAGGTTTAATCAGAGTTACCCTACAGAAGTTAATTGGGGTAAAGAACTCAGGGCCCCATCTACATACATAAAGGGTAAGACAGGCTACATATATTATAAAAAGACATAACACTGATTTTATACATGAAATAAGGCAGACTACTTAATGGTCAAGTAGACCTATGTTCAGATATTTGCCTCCTCTTTGTCTCTGGCACTTCATCAAATAATTAGCAGGCCTGTATTTAATAGTGGTGCAACGGTTCAACAAGCTCACAGCTCAGTTTGTACAGTCACTGAATGGTTCAGGGTTTTTTTACGGTTCGGTTTTACATTTTCCCTCCTAGAGAATTACCTCAGTGCCCCTCCTGGATATAACATAGAGATTGATGAAATCTGCTTTTTATGACAGACTCTACTGTAGGCAACAACATGTACTGTATTTATGTCCTCAGTTATTAGAAAAATTCAGAGTAACTTCTTCATGCTGCTGCGTGTTGTGAACTCAGTTGGTCTTTTGGAGTCAAAGATCTGCCGATTAATCATCGCAAATACAGTTACGTGTTTGTCGTGCAAAAATGGTAGTTTAAATTACTCGCCAGGCCTTCTTGATTTTAATGGGTGTAAGAAAACTTTAAAAATATATATATACAGTTGGCTTATATCTCAGCATTTAATTCATTTCTGTGAAGAGAACTAAATGAAATTGTTGTTTTTAAAGTTTGGATTATTATTTAACATATAAACAGGATAAGGGCACGGTGAAAACCTGAACACAAGCTATATTCACAGACTCTTCCCTCTCTGCTAAACAGCCTCGTCCTGCATTACAAAACATGCGCAGTTAAAACAACCAAAGCCTCAGGGAGAAGAAAACATTGAATTTGTCAAAAGCCCATTAAGTATGTCTGATTGTTAAAAATTCAAGAAAATACATAAAACAGACAGATAATTGTATTAAAAGTTCCTAAAAATATAATCTCTGATGCTACATTCACAGGAAATAATCCGCTCAAAAATCATCCAAATCAACTTCCTTCAGTTATTGGGTTCACTATTTGGGTTAATTGTACAGTTTATCTGTACTGTTATTGTTATGCATTGAATATATAATGAAATATCCATAAAATATGTCACTTAGTTAGGGGTCGTCAGTTTACTCGATGATAGAAAAGGGGTTCTTTAAGGAAAAAGATTGGTTTAAATAATAGCGAAATTAAATTTTTAGATGCAAGTTATTCTTAAATTATTGAATTGTAAAGCCCTTTTAATCTGAAATATAGGCCATAGAGTGGTATTTATTTATACAGGAAAAGTTAAGTGACATAAGTCAAGAGAAAACCAGGAAAATGAGTCTGAAAACCAAATCTGCTGGCAGAGTACAACAGTCTGAGTCCTGTACAGCATATGGTCCTTTTACTGAATGTCCAGTTGTGTGAGAGATCTGAGACATAAAGTAGATAAAGCGACTGAGAAAGAAAACACAATGAGGAAAAAATGGTGAAATGGAGAATAGTGGAAAGCATGTGAGAGAAAACGAGAGAGAAGGAGGGACAAAGAGAGATGTGAGTCTCAGAAAAGTGTCAATGCCAGGCTTCCTTTAGGCATGAGTGAGAAACTATGAGGCCTGGTGGTGTGTGAATGGTTCGAGAACACACACACGCAAACACGCACGCATAACGCAGGCACAAACACACACACACACACACACACACACACACACACACACTCCCCACTGAGCCAGAGCCTGTGCCAGTGAGACAGGTCTATGGGTCTATTGAGGGGACTGGGAGGGAGCTGTCCCTTTCTGTAGAGCTAATGAAGCCTGCACCCACAGGCATAAAGGAGTGGAGAGAGTTAGCACTGCGCTCCTTCACCCATTCACCCACTTCCTTCCTTTACACAGCATCCTGATGAGGTAATGCTTTCTCTCTTAAAGGGGACACCATAAGTAATGCACCTTTACGCATGCAGCTCTTTACGACTATACAGCAGAAAGAAAATGGTTCGTATACACGATCCCGCTCAGGATATGATCTTATGACCGGAAACAAACGACAGCTGTCTCCAATATGTTTAAATACTGTATGTTTAAAGTGTAAGGCTGGAATTATTCTATATTTTTCTCATTGTCAACAAACCCAATGAATAGACCAGCTGTGCGTCAGTTGGTTTCTGGTTTCCCACATATGCTCTGTGGCACTCAAGTCCATTTGTTCACCCTAAAGATGTAAATCTTTAAAAATGAGTCACAAATCGGGCTGCAACTAACGCTCATTTTCATTGTCGATTAATCTGTTGATTATTTTCTTGATTAATCGATTAGTTGTTTGGTCTATAAAATGGTGAAAAATGTCAATCAGTGTTTCCCAAAGCCCGAGATGACGTCCTCAAATGTCTTGTTTTGTCCACAACTCAAAGATATTCAGTTTACAGAAAATATTCACATTTAAGAAGCTGGAATCAGAGAACGTAGACGACTTAGAAGTAATTTCCTGAAACAGCTGGGCACTGTAGTTTTTAACAAATCTTACTCGAACAGGAGTAAACTGCGGATTAATACACATTTGGTGTTCTAATAAGTGTTTACAGCAGCAGGACGGTGTATGTATTGAATTAAAATAAACCATGTTCATTGCAATGATCATCCAGTGTAACGGCGTGGCTCATATTGCTGTTTTGTAGTGGAGGAAACAGGCTTCTTGTTATTAGGATCAATTCATTATTGGTTACGTCTTTTTTTGGGATTTATTGACATGAATTAAAATATAATATATCATCAGATTTATGCTTTAAGATGATGATGTTTTATAAGTTTGATGTCACAGAAATTCTAAGCTATAAATCTGAATGTACGCTCTTAAAACAACGATTTCCTCCATCGTGGAAATGTGTAGCCTGCGCTACAAAGCTGCCATCAATCCACAGAGAAACAAAAGGCTGGAGACCGGCGTGTCACTCAGAGAAGAAATGTCACAGAAAGCAGAGATGTGGGGAGAAAAGGCTTCCAGACGACACAATCCCACTTTCAGCAGGGGAGATCTGACTTTACGCTGCCTGTCTATCTGCCTGTCTGCTACTCTGCAACATGATGAAGGAGCTCTTGTCCGAGTCTACACCCGGTCTAGGCCTCTCTGAACAAACCAGACTGAGCTAACAATAGACAACCGTGCTTATCAAGCAGCCTGGCAACTTCATTAGCATCCTGCAAGTCCCAGACGACAATCAAAGTGGCCCTACACGCACACACACACACACACACTCATGAGCCAGACAACCCCTTCACTGGCCTTGACCCATGAACTCTAGGGTCCTCTTTCACCTGCTACAACAGCATTCATGCTAGCGGGGCTGTCTCGCCAGCGGCCGACTGTTCTGCATATGTTCTCCTAGCATTCCCACGCTCCGAGCTCAGACCTCCAGCCCGGATCACACTTTAAACACAGCAGTATTCATTTAGGACATTATGGAGATCTGCATTGTGTCTGGCTGTCTGACTTTTTTTTGGGCCTCATGACGACCGCCTCATCTTCATGACTCCTCACTAGAGGCGAGGCTTTTCTTTCCCTTCTTCACCCTCAAATTCATCTGTGAATATTCTACGATCCCACGTCCGACTGGCGCACAAAGAAAACGTAACGCAGTCTGTCTTTATTACCTATTTATTTTGTGCTTCATGTTTGGAAAGCAATGTCGGCTTCATCACGTATACTGTAATGCTCTCATGTCCTTCCTCCCCTTCCCACTATCCTTCGCTTCCCTCTCTTCCCCGCTGAAGCTGTGTTGTTGACTCTCTTTTCCCCGGCACATCAAGGGTAAACTCATGACTCTGCTCGCCTTTTCCCTTCCTCTTCCTGATTCTTTACCGTTCGCCATTGGCCGAAAGCAGCCTCGCATCTCCTCATTGGCCGGCGTGGCGGACAGAAACAGTGATGCGGCTAACATGAGGCTTTCAGTATAGTAGGAGCGTTTAAGTGTTATTGTGAGAAATGGGGTAGAGCGTGTTCCTGCTCTCCGACGGATAATGTGACTGTCAGATTGTGGAGGGGCGCAGCACTTGGCGGGTTTTTCATTCAGATCATGTGAGAGAGACCTTGAGAGGCGTGCAAAAGACTGTGACTGAATTTGCCTCGCCGCACGGCATATGGACGCCCTCGTCGCTCTATGCAAATGGCCGAGACACAGACACATGTTCACAAATGCAGACAAACTACCCCCCTCCCCTCCAGTCCCTCATTAATTGTTCCTCCTAAAAACCAGACACCCCCCCCTTCTCAAATAATAACCTCTCCACTAACACCCCCCACTCCATCTTCCCCTTATGAGCGACCCCCCACCCCACAGTCTAGACCCTGCAACCCTCTTTCTAACTCCAACTAGACGCCCCAAAAAACCCTCCCCCTCCCCTCCTCCTCCTCTCCTCTCCTCTCCTCAGCTCCCACGACCAGCAGACAGACCCTATGATTCGCGTGACCGCCATTTTGCTGCCCACAGTAGACCTAACTGTACAGCGCAGCAGCTGCCTTGATGGGCGAATGCAAATGCGAACGCTGCTTTGTTACTCGGCCGCTCAGACGACTCTCATCGCATGAATTAACGCCCCCCAAAAAACAAGACCTGCTCAATCAAATGCGACCACAAAAAAAAACGACGCACTGGCGAAACGCAGAAACGTGAGATATTCATTTATACATTGCTTCAATCCCCTGACTACATAAACGTTATTATGCCGAGTTATACAATCTGCATGTTCAATATTATTCAGGTTATTTCAAAGACTCAAAAAAGATGACAAGCAGTCTCTCATTTTCCTCTAACTGGTGTATTCTGGGAAATAGCACTGATGTGATACTTCAAAGTGTTCTTCAGGCGGCAATTTTTTTTCTTACACCGCCTATTTATATGTTTCATGTGCAGCCCCTTTTCTAGCGAAATCAGTCACCCCATGATTTGTTCAGTGCCATGGTAACCAGACACCCATGTGCATGAAAATGAGACTATTATGGTCTGTCTGTCTGGAGTTTGTTGGGCCTATGGATCCCTTTTTAATTAGAGTCTGTGTGCATGTCTGAGCTCCTCTGTTTGCTTAATGCCTTCATTGGTGCATTATGTATGTCCGTGTGTAAAAAAACACTCTGTGCATGCGTGACAGAGCGCTATCTGATTAAAAAAAAAGAGAGGCTCGACTTAATCTTTTGTACAGTGTCACATTTGCATGCGAGGGAATCGCATGCAAACACCATATGGCACGGTAGGACCGGACTCTTGATCTGCACCGAACACCTATCAAACACATTTCAGGGGTGCGAATACTCACAAACCCCGAGAGAAAAAACAAAACGGCGCCAGATACACTTTAAAACATCACATCACTCCTGCTCGCTCGCCGCTGTACGCCGCGTGCATAGGAGCAATTATCAGCACACGCCAACGACCGTGATGTTTGGAGGTTATGCAAATGCAATTAGCCTCGATTTGCATTCGACAACAGCTAACGGACGCACAGATGGCAGACAACGGTGATGCGCCCGCCATCTTTGGCAGAGAGAGAGAGAGAGAGAGAGAGAGAGAGACTGCCGGCCATTTTGTCTGAAGCTGTGCCCATCTGGATGGAAACAACCGCGCTGCATTACTGTGACGACGGCAGCAGTTTGGGAGCTGTGGGTGCACAGTGCTGCTGCTGCTGCTCGCTGGCTTTCAAGGCCGAGCGTATACAGTCCATTCATACACACAAACTGAGCTCTGTAGAGAGCAGCTCTCACATGTGATTCAAAATGTTCAGATTTGAGTGGCATCTTATAGACTTCACAGAAACATCTTAATTAACCCGTTAACTTCCACACACTTCTTGGAGGTAAAGCATCATCTTTTGCAGCTGTAATCATCATGAAATGATCTGACACACACACACTGAGAGGTAATGAGAGCACATTGAAAGTTGTTCAGAGTGGAATATGTGGAGTGCTAAAGAGAGATACTTGCCATTTTACCATCTCCACTACGAGGTGGGAAGGTCTCTCCGCTCTGTGATCTTCTGCCCTCGTTGCTATTCAGTCTGTTTTAAAAAAAAAAAAAAAATCTGGAATTGAATAACCGAAAATCATGTAGAAAAAAAAAAAGCTGATCATGTGCCAGTGTTTCTGGTTTTAACAGACACATGTCTACGGCTCACCATAGTAACAGCAAAGCCAAGAGCGGAGGAGAAAATAAAGATCGTACTGTCTCTTTGTCAAATGTAAAAACCGGTTGGGGAATAAACAACGGGCGAGTTGAGGATGGAGAGTCGAAAAGCAGCGCTCCCAAACTGTGTTTTAAACAGCCAGAGGCAGAAGGTGGGGGATATGTCAATCTTATGAAGGGGAAAAAAAAATCAAGTGAAAAGGAATATCCCTGTCGGCGGTCTCTCAGCATTCTGGGTATTATTTGGGGAGAGATCCCCTTCAGCGGAACCACACACAGCCAGTGGAGATTGGGTCCGGTCTGCAGAGCCAGAGCTGCAGCTGAGAGGGCCACGCAGGGCCTGTCCTTTGGAGGTCTGCGGGCCTCGAGGCCACAGACTAACACAGGAAACCCCACTCAGAGCTGTGCCGGCTCTGTGTTTTCGTATTGATTTCTCCTGCATGCCGGTAGCTCCAAGGGTGCTTGGAGCCTTCAGGGACCATCTCCATCCTTCCCAGCCCACTCACAAGCTCCCCGCCTGGGCTTCACCGGCTCTGCTGGACCCCTGGATGGAGGTGTGGGCCACAGGAGGAGAAGAGGAAGACGAGAGCCCGTGGCGATGATGATGAGCTGCGCCGGGTCTCTGGGTTCAGTCATCTACCAGCCTTTATCCAGCCTTCCAACCACCCACCCTTGTTTCCAATCTGAAAAAAAAGGGAAAATAGAGTGTTTTTCAAAATCTCACCTTTGGCATTCAGCATCCCTCTGCTCAATGCAAATGCAAATGTAAACACTAACACTTTGATTAAAAATATGTGGGAAGAAAACGCCAACTTGCTCTTTTGTAACCTGCCCCAAGGCGCTCGCTGCTATACAGAAACAAATAAAAAACACTCAGCATACTGTATGAAACACAGACACATCTGTTCATATTTTTAAATGTTTTTTTCCCCATAAATATAAATCATTCACATTAAAATCATTACACATAACCTACACTGTTTTGGAAATACTATTGACATTCATTATGTTTAGTCATTTTTGACCATGCCCTATAAATAAAACAATGATAACGGTTTTGATACTAAACGAATAATTTGCATGGATTCCTTCACTGCATCTTGAAATGTTCTGAAAGCATTCTGAATCCTGTTATCATGCTAATACAACATCGTCCTTTATGTGTCGCTTTGTTCTTTTCTATAAGAAAAACGAATTGCAGGGGCCTCCTTCAGTCACCGTGCACCCACTGGCCCCCATTTCAACAGCGGAGACACATTCAGCTCCGTGTGTTTTTGCCCGAAAATTAATAGGACGCAGAAAGTAACGGGTTAAAGCGGCCGAGGTCAGTTATGGGATGGTTTGTTTGTGGATTTGAGTTCGCTGTTATGTGCATGTTTTCATCACATAATGGGGGAAGCACCCGGAGTAGCCCTTGGCTTGGCCTGTGCAGGGGGAGCGACGTGGGGTGAGATTGGGTGAGCCGGAGGAAGATTCAGACACAATGCCCCCATTGAGAGGGTTCAGACATGGGTGTTAACTCCCCATTCCTTCACACACAATAGGGCCCCCCCACTAGAGCCGGCGTAGGGGACAATGTTGGTTCAGGGCTGCCCTCCACCCAGCGAGGAAGAAAAGAGCTGCATTATCAAGATGGGAGGAGAGGGACGGATGGACGGGGGGCAGGAGGAGAGATGGAGGGATATGTTTGTGTGTGAGGAGGGGAGCAGAGAGGAGCCCTGGCTGTGACCCATGGCTTTGGACTTGAGGGACAAACACATCGCAGCAGCATCAGGCATCCTACGGCCTCAAACTTTAAAGAATTATTAGCAATATTCATTTAACAAGAGAGTCATCAACAGCCTGTTCGGCCCATATGGTCAATCTAGATGTTATGTGGTCGTCTGTTTTCTCTTGGCTTGGTTTTTACATGTTAATTCAATATTTGGCCGAGAGACAACAGTTCAAAATTAGCCATTTTGCTTAAACTGGTATGTTTATTTATAAATAAATAAAATAAGATAAAACACAGATGGTTAATCACGATATCCCTGACCACGTGAATCAACATTAAGGCGTTAATTTCTATTAAAGACAATGTTAGATGAAGCGACGGAGCCTCGTTGCTCTTATAGCGTTTAATATGTTTTGGTCTGTTTCGAAGGAGAAACGTTTTCAGTAAAAAATTGAGACGAAGAACGTGGCGTTTTATTGAAGCACGCCTCGACTATATGCTTGGACTCTATTGCTTAAGTGAGATTTTTCAAGAAATAGACAGAGCCACACTAACAGACCATATAGTCAAGTCAATTTTATTTGTATAGCCCATCACAAATCACAAATTTGCCTCGGGGGGCTTTACAATCTGTACAGCATAAGTCTTATGCTGTACAGACAGAGGGTGTCTTATGCCATAAGACACCCTCTGTCCTTTACAGTACGACCCTCGCATCGGATGAGTAAAAAACATAACCCCCCCACCACAAAAAAACCTTTTAACAGGGAAAATAATATCCTCATATGAAACTTGAGAGAGTCAGAGCTTGACTCTGCAAACTGACTTGAGATGTTGCATGTCTATTTGATAAAATAACACACATTACTGAGTACCAATTGCTGCACACACACCATATAACCACTATGTTCCAGGTTTGATTTCGATCAGTGACCTTTGCATGCAGCCCTCTCTCTTTCACCCAGTTTCCTGTCTGTCTCTGACACTGTCACTAACCAAAAACGGCAAAATGCCAAAATATAAATCTAAAAAAAAAGAGCATGTTGACTGCAGTAGACATGTAGGGATGAAGACAGTGACATTTTAGCAACAGTTTGTAAAAGCAGCATTTTTTGTGCACAGGTGAACAACTTTCCCTCTTAAAGATGAAATACTATGAAATACCAAAATCTGCTTTTGTACATCTCAAAGTTTTTATTGAAACACAGACATCTGATGTACACTCTGAATGAAACGACAGATTGAGGAGTTTATTTGCAGACTTTAATGTTTGCAGCAGAGAGCAGAAAATCGCATCCTCCAATGACTTCAGCATTTTTTAAACATCTTAAGCGTTCCTCCGAAGACCTTATAACAAGCATTTGCTTGTTCGCGGCTGCTTGTTATATACTCTGCAGTTGTAAAGGAACAGTGTTTTGGGAGCGAAGCTGACAGCGTTAACAAGCCGTCGGTAATGTAAGTGTATAAGCTTTTATTCTGCCTTCCTTTCCCAGACAGGTAAAATCTCCTCTGGCTAAACAAAGAGGGGGCTTCTGCTTAAAATGTATAAAGGAAGCTATGAGTTAAGCCGTGTTTGAGGCCGTGAGGCGGTATAGGTGGCGAGGGCGGGCGGTAGGGGTAGCTGGAAAATGTTTATGGAGATCTGTGTCTCTCTGGGAGCCTAATAGAATCCTGTGGCTGGAGTGAGAGCTCATTGTGCCGGTGTAAAGGATTACACTGGTAAACTGGTAAAACAGGGGAAAGAGCCCAAACACTCTCTACCTCCTACGGAGAGGCAACGAACCGTCGAACAATGAGAGGGGAGAGTATACTGCGAGCTGACTCATTCCATCAACGGGGGGGAAAAAAAAGGACAGACCAGGAGAAAGTGGAGGAGCTGCGAGAGGGAGACGATAGAGGAAATAGATCAGGTAGTTCATATGCATGCATGTGCAAAATAAAACCACCTGGAAGTGGAGTGAAGGATGGGAGCAGAAGGGGCTGCGTGGACGACAGTTTCAGTAGTGGAAGGTAATGTGGGGAAATGATGTCTGTCTTGCTTGTCTGTCTGCATCCTGAGTGACAGTTTACAATCTCTGAGGCAGCAGGCATGCCCAGCAGGTCGCCTCTTTGGCTCCATACAATCCCTCATTTCTCATTTCTCTCTCTCTCTCTCTCTCTCTCTCTCTCTTTCTCTCTCCATCTACCCTCCACCTCTGGCTCTCATCTGTTTCCAGCCATCTCTAATCTCCACCACCACCACCATCACCTCTGCATTTTAAAATATTTGTTTCCGCTCACTGTTCACAGATCACCAATTATTTCAACCATCACCTTCTTTGTCCTTGTGCTGAACGTACGACATGCGAGTCCTCATTTTTTAGACTTGAAAGAGAAAAACTCTGTAACAAGTATTAGGTTGCCTAATGCTCAAAAGCTGCACAATAATGATTCCTGACAGGCCGGCTTCGACTCGTAACCACAAATGATGAGCTGAATCACTCTCTCTCTGTCTCCCATTCATCAGAAAACTGTTAGCTGAGTTCCCAAAAGTGTCACCTTCTTTCATGTTAAACCAGTAGATGAATCTTGAGCTAATATTTCCTAGAAAACAGCATTTTCTAGCTCCAGTTTCTCTACTTTAGCATCTGTTGAGAACGAATCCACTACAAAATTTCGAGGCGAGGAAAATCCCCCCGATGAGCACGATGACCCGCGTATATTTCCCACCGTTTACACGAACAACACCCAAGTAAAGCATTATTCTCCTCTCATCTGCTGTTCAAATGGAAACCACACTGAGCATAATGCATCATCTGCATTCTGCGACCTGCCACGCTGCCTGAAAGACTCCTCTTCTCCTCCTCGCTCTCTTCATCTCTCTTCCCTCAAAGGCTGCCGAGGGTGCATTCAAACAGCAGGATACACACTCAGCTAACAAACCTCATTAAGGGCCCATACACACTTTCTCAATGCTAACACTGGCTGTCACACATCCCCTCTCAATGCACACACTGGTGGCCACACTGGCCGCGACAAAGCATCTTTACAGAGCTAATTAGAAGGGTCCCCCTCTTTCTATTTGAAGCTCATCTGAATAGGAGGGAAGATGAGGGGAGAAGGAGATAGAGAAGGAGGGACAGGCAGGAGAAAGGAGGGAGAAAGGAAGAGAGGATGCTTGCTAATATACTCAAAGAGATAGCAGGCGTGTCTTTCATAGGGTGGAATTAAAAGCAAGGAGCTCAGGCGGGCAGGGGGACCTGAATTAGTGTGACACCGCTCTGGTGCAGCGGGGAACTGGGAGGGAACTGCACCGATTTGATTGGTGTGCCAGTATCTGAGAGAGACGGAGGGAAGGAATGGGTGTGACACCAGCTTCACGGGGAAGGCAGCAAAAGAGCAGCTGGACGGCGTTTCAGAAAGAAACGCTGCTCTTAAACATGAACGAGCGGTTAAACAAACCGCAAAATGTAGAACTACGAGATGCAGCTGAACACCAGGCACGCAGCAAATAAACGTAATAAATGTCTGACGCTTTTTTTGTCTTTGTTTGCGTTTTCTTTTCATGCTAATCATTGTTGCGAAGCACTCGGTTTTCCTGATAAAAGAGATGGCGATCAGTGTCCTTGGTCTAAAACATGGCTTTGTCTTTCAGCTCCTTATTTAGATAAGGACAGAAGGTCACACTGAGAGTTCACCTCCAAAAACATTCCTCCATAGTTGCCATATCTTCCTCCAACCCTCCTCCGTTTCATGTTTAAATTTTTCTTTTGTGTGTCCTTGAAGCAAGCTGTGTGTGTGCATGTGTGTGGGTGTGTGTGTGTGTGCAGGCAGACAATGCCAAGTTGACAGTTAGGGTCTTGGACCGAGCACAAGGCCAAGTTTGTCTCCACAGACTGAGTGAATGGACTTATCAACAATCGCAGAAGTAAAATATTGCATTATTTCACCAAAAAAAGCCTCAGTTTTTTTGCATTAAAGCATAAAAATAAACAATTAGTATGCTTCAAAAATTAATAAATAACACTATTTTTAAAAAAAGTGATTGTTTTTAGACGTAACCACAGAATATTCTGCGTTAACTATTTAAAAATGCACAAAAGAAATCATAATCCAGCCTCTTTCCAATCCTCAACAAAATGTTAAGTTCAAGTTGAAGTTATGACCTAATTGTTGTCCCATCAAGCCCAGTGGCCCTTGATGAGAGTGCAAAGCATTCTGGGAGAATAGCAGGTGTCCCCCCCACCATGTCACAGAGCTTCCCAGACAGCTTGTTAATTTGCACAACTTTTACACACACACACACACATCGCTCCTTCTATGTGTGCGTGCATGCATGTGTATGTATGTGTGTATATATTAGCGATGGGACTTGACCCTAGCGAGCTGCGGCAGTGTTTCGCGTCTTGCTGGGCGTGGGAAAAAGACGGGACCCCTTTTCACAGCTGCCTCGGCTGAGGCCTGGGCTGTTGGGGGCCCCTGTACCTCTACACACACACACCCCCGTTCCCCCTTGTCCGACTCCCCCCCCCCCCCCCCCCCCCCCCCACCTCCTCCTCCTCCTCCCTCCATCCCATTCAGGCTCCGGCCTACTGGCTTTCAAAAGCGGGACCCCCTTCCCAGCTCTTCATAAATACATCTCATTATTCAAGCCCTAGTTTGCATAGGGATTCCAAAGAGATCTCCACTCTGCTCGTGAGGCCTGAAGCCCCTCAGCCTTTTGGACCGCACAAGTGCAAATTTCGACTTAGTAATCTCCCTGTGTTAATATTTGTTTTAAAACGATGTGTGCACACTTGCAAAAACCAATATCGCAACTGTCTTAAAATTTCTATTTCTCAGCATATCCCTCTTCAAATTTCTCCTTTTTTTTCTCTAGAAATGTGGCAGAAAATCTGTCGAAACTCAAAGCAGTGAAAAGAGCTAGTTTAGCATGACTATTAGCAAGTGCTTTGCTAGTCTGTATTCCATCTGCCACCGGCTATTGTACAGTACCTCACACACACGCACACACACACACACACACACACACTCTTCAACCCCCCCTCCACCGCACCCCACACCCCCACCTCCCCATTCGCTGCAATGCATTACTGCAGAGATTTATCTCCTATCAGCCTGTATAATACTGAGGTTATAATTTACATCCACTTTAGAAAACAGCAGCACAGGCCGGCCCTTGCATATGCTAATATAAAGCTTGGGAAAATCTGGGCGACTCAAAGAACTCCACACGAAATTTGAATAACTGAGCTTTATATTGAGCTTCAAGGTTGTGGAACCATGAAGATTTGACCTTGCTAACAATGTGTACTTATTGTTTAATTCCTAAATGCTGAACTATTAAAAGAGGAATTGGAGGGAACATACTGACAACGTTAAAGGGAGGAATGTTTCTGTTTCGATCTTGTGAAATAACTGAAGTAACATCTCCTGAGCTCAGGTTTTATATATTCTTAGATGCCTTGAATTTGAATGTGAACTGATTGTAGAATAGATTTCCTTTGCAATTTATGGTATTTTCAAGCGTTGTGACTTAACGCCTGCCGTTGCTAAATTATGCATGTGCTTTACCTTTATGCAAATCGACACTTTGCCCACAATAATCAGGAGACTTTGGACAAGGGGAGGGTGGCTTAGGGCCGAAAAGGACAGAGCCACCCAAACGCTCTTTCCACATGAGCAGGTCCAAACCTTCGCCTTCGCCTCTCCTAACGGGATAAAGAACCGCAGCAAAGATTACACGGCCACCTCCCCTGCACCTACCACACACTCTACCTGACAAATAGGATCACAGTGTTTAAAGGGATAAAACGCTCAATGTATGTGAATGAAAGAGAGAGGTGTGTGTGTGTGTGTGTGTGTGAGGAGGATGGGGGATGATGTGCAATGTAAAAAATGTTAATACTTCAAAGGGATGATGGAATTCAACATGGAGGTCTTACTTCACTCGCTCAAATCACCGTTTACTCTCTGTTGCTGTAGGCTACTGCAGCTCCACACTGTATGTACACACTCTGATGTATACATGAATGATGTAAAACTGACATTTACACTGTGCGCAAATAAAACCGGCAGTAAATGTCCCTCTTAATGCCCCTTTTGGTTTGAATAAGACGGTGAGGATTACTACAGTGCTGCACACTTTAAAAATCATCCTTGATGCAAAATACTAAATCCTCGATATTACAAATATTCAGGCTCAGCCTGTCTCTCCTTCTCTGTCTTTTTCACACCCACACACACACACAACCATCCTTACAGCTCTGCAAAATATGGACAACAATCAACCACCAGCAAACACAACTATCTGCAAGCCTCCAGCATCTGAAAGTTTGACCTGAACCTCTGAACTCCTTATTGTTATACACAAAATATATATATGGAGCAGAATAAGCAAACAGCTTTTGGCAACATCACGGACTGTTGCTTGTATGAAAATGACAGCTGAACCTTCTCTACATGTGTTCTTCTTACTTAAAATATTTACCTGCAAGCTGACTGCTGCTCCTCGTCCTGTCTGGAGGCAGTTTGTCTTCATTGTGAATTGATGCAAACTTCAGAACTGGCAGCATTTTCCTTTTAAGACAAAAGAAAAGAGAATCAGTGTGTGTGAAATCACATTTTTAATAAAACCACATATTTCAGGAATAAATAAGTGGCTTGCGAAGGGAGTGGAGGGAAATATAAAGAGGGGGGGAATAAATGCAGCTTTGTTGGCCTTGCAGCTAACAGCCCTCCACCGAACTTGTCGTGTTTTTCTCCCGTGCACTTCTCATTATTTTTGCGAGGTTAAACATATTTTCTGTTGCATGAACAATAAGTCAAGCTTGATGAAAGTGTTTGCGAAGAGCCAAATTTTTAAAATGTGATGGAAAAGCCACACTTAGTGGAAAACTATATCACAAAGCAAAGCTTCATCTGGGCAGCATCCCAGTTGCTAAGCTACTGAAATACAGGATTGAACA